>NW_026933915.1:0-5772 GCF_032062105.1 Saccostrea cuccullata
CCGACCCTTTTGTCTGGAAATGAAAGCCTATAAATTTTCGTTTAAAGGGAAATAACTCAAGACCGGAAGTGAATTTTTGGAATGCTAGACAAAATTCTGATAGAGTTTAGTAACGTCTATAAACTCTGAAAATTTGAGCAAAATCCATTGGGAAATGAGCGAAATATAGGCCTCAAAGTTGGCGTTAGGAAAAGGAAAAAAAAAGAATAATAAGAATAATCTTAATCATCAGAATCAGTAAAAGGTCTTCCGTTGGAAACGGAAGACCTTAAAAAAGAATAATAATCTTTACCATCAGAATCAGTAGAAGGTCTTCCGTTGGAAACGGAAGACCTTAATAAAATCAAAGATATTTTTCATAATAAACATAGAATAGATAGATGCAAAACGAACTATTATTTCTGAAGAATGAATGTTCGATTCATGAAAACACACGAACCATTATGTATAGAAATCGTTATAAGTGCAAAAAAAAACGGTGCTTTTTGCCCAAATGAATGAAGTTAAATCAACGTAAACATCCCCTAACCAATGTTTTGCGCTCAGCTGTTGCTCAGTTCAATATTTCGCCCGGTGTACATCGTACATTTTGCGGATTAAAATTGGTGACGTCTTATCATTTGGCAATATTCATTCTTATGGTGAATATGATATATTCCATTAACTAGAAATAAAGGCAGCATGTTTGACACCTGGTTCTATTTTTAGATGTAATACTCTAGAAGGCAATAATGTTTTCCCCAAATAGTTACATGCGTTTCCTAAACTGGGGAAACTACAGAAAAAAAGTTGAATATATAATTTTCCCCCAATGGATAAGATGCGCAGAGCACGTTTCCTAAACTGAGAAACTACGGATAAATAAGCTGAAGTTAAAACTACTGAGTATTCTGGCTGTTCGTACATGAAGATTCGGGGTGTAAAGTTTATGTTCTATCCGTCCGTCCTTTTTTGAGGTGCTGATGCTAAGACCTATAGTTCTACCCTTTAAACTTGACCTTGAAGTTTGGGCTACTTTTTAAAAACTTCAACCTTGACCAAAATTTTTGAATGGTTAGTACTAGGGCTTTTATATTTCACATGTGTATTCTTTGAGGCATGATCATCCCTTGGGTACCAACAATTTTGACCATTTGACTTCGGAACTGGGTCTTTTGTTGAAAAAAAATTTCATGGTTTTGTGCTAGAGTATTCAATTTTCATAGTTGTTTTTCTTGTGACAAGATTTTTTAAAGTACAATTATTTTTTATCTTTTGACCTTTAAAGGGAAATTAAGCATAGAGTTTGACTTGCATTTGAGAAACTTTAACCTTTGTCCTGAGATGTCATTGGGGGAAGGGGGGGGATAGTGTTTCAAAAAACACATCTTGTTCTTCAACAAAAATCGGCTTATCTTTTAATAACAAATTGTCATTTAATAATTTTGTTTACCTGTTCAAGACAACGGAATTATGGTGGGACTGACTAGACGACAAAGAATTGATAGAAAAACCAGATACACAAATTGTTTTTGTTGTTCATTTATCGTATTGTTAATTCAAAACAAAAAAAAAACATTTTCTGGTGTCCTGCATGATAAATAACCAGACAAAGACAAAGAAGTCTTTGATCAGCAAAATACATTTATATACAGAAGTACATACACTAGTGTCTGCTTTTTAAATAAAAAAGTCTTGTTTTTATCAATTATAAATTGCCAGGAAAATTCAGAGCTCATGCTTTCATCAGGATTTTTTTTTTTTAAAAAAAAGCTTACATTGAAATTATTTATAAAACTGGGGCCCTGAAAGCAATTGAGATTATACTATAGTAAAAAATTTTTAAAAGAAAGTTAAGAAATACTGTACATGTATGATTATTAGAGCATTGATGGAAAAGTTAATAAGAAAGAAAACGATAATTCTTGCATTTCTACCCCGTAATCATGCTTTTTTTTACCTTGTCAATATCAGAGTATTAGATATTTCCATCCACAAGATGTCAATTAAGTTTTCAAGGAAAACAGAAATAGAAATTTGATCATAACAATCGTTATTCACATTACATACATGTATTTGTTCCCAAAACATTAAAGCAAGTAAAAAAATTTAAACAAAACACAAACAGAGTAAAGGGATTTTTACTGTAGTATCAATAAATGGTAAAATTAAATATGAAAAAACATTTTTTTGAAGAACTCTACTGCAATGTTTAGCAATGATTCTTTTTTTAAAAAATTATGTGTATGAATAATTTTTTCGGTAGTCACTTCTTAATATTTCTCATGATATATTCATACATGAAAATTGTAAGCCTTACAATTATTTGACTAGTGTCGCAGAAAACATGACAATAATACTTTTATGTCATAATTATAAACAAATAATTCACAACTTCAAAACATTAAATTTAAGTGCCATCAAATGATGTGGTGGGAACTTTCAGATCTTTTGTTGAGACAGCCATGGGAACATGGTCAGCATCACCGTGCTTTCTTTGACTGAGAGTCTGGGATCTGTTGAGATAGTGGGGTTAATCCCAATAGAAGAATGTGCCTCTGATAAGCCTTACTGTTGGGGAAAGCTGTGTCTGCCCCATGGAGAATAAGTTTCCCAAAACCCCAAAATTTTTAAATAAAAAAAAATTCAAAAAAAATCAGTACCCAACATGCATTATTCAATTGGTTTTTTGGTTTCGATATTTTATTTATCTTGCTTTTTATTCCTTTGTTTACTTGCAATGTTATTTTTAAAAAAATACTTCTGTCAAAGAAAATACACAGGCCAAAACATTAAGTAAAAATTTGGGGGAGGGGGGGAAAATATCTGTATTACCTATAAAAAAAAATATGTATATATTACATAAGACATTGCATAAATCAAACATTGATTGTTATGGTATATCAAACCCTTTTAGAAACTATCCCAAAGGCCACATAGAGTTGTTTGAACTATTAAAGGTAAATGTTTAAAATGAAATAAAGAAAAATAAATATGTGTGTAATTTACAGATAGTATTCTATTGGGTCCAAAATCATATAACAAAAAAAAGTTCTTAAAGCAAGATCTTTTATTACTATATTTTTTTCTGAGGCTTTTATGTTTGTCTAAATTTTCTCAACCAGGGAGAAACATTTATGCAGCTATACCCAACATACAATTGTCACCTTCCAATTCAATATTTTATTTATAATTATACATGACAAAAAGTAACAAAAGATCTTTTAATAAGGTGACTTACGTTTTGTGGTGGTATCGGGGGCCTCTGGTGACGGAAACAGTGGGAAGTGGTAACCACAGTGAGCCACAGTGGTAGACAGAAGAGCTATAGAAAACCAAAGCCAGGCAGAACAGAGGTAAATCCCATCAAAAAGGGGGCCCCAAAGACAGGGGGCAGCAATTACTAACTAAGTGCTCTAGGGGGTGAGCATAAGGGAAATTATGCCTATAGGAGCAGTCCATTCATATGTCGTTTGTGGATGTAGGAAAAGATTTCGGTGGTGAAGGAGTCTGAAAAAATATTATTAATTGTAAGTGATTGAACATTTTTTAATTACCGGTACAAATATTATTATTTAGCTTCACCTCTTCATTACAATTTCAATATCTGTTGATGTCAAAAAACAAGCTAGAAGGTCATAACATTGAATTCCTAATTCTTAAAAACATATTCACTAACCTGTGAAAATAGAAAAAAGAGCTCTTCCACAAGGAGAACATGTTTTCCCAGCAGGAACCAGTGAAAGGTGGGTATTTCCCCCTTTGGGAAAGGGACACCCCCTCCACTTCATTAAGTAGTACATCCCCAAAAATGAAGGGTATGGTGATCCAGTTTGATTAAACAACACTACTTGTATCGCTCTGATCAAAATCGGTTTTTTTTGGTATTAAATTTTGTAAAACATAATGCATTATTTCTACAATGTTATGACAAAAAAATTTGAAAATTATCTTTAACTTCTTACATTTGAAAAGCAGTTTCTTGATAGTATTTTTTACAAAGGTTTTGTGAAACACTGATGTCCCCCTGAGCAACTATACAAAGGAAAAAAATATAAAATGTCATGGCCAGTCACAAGGTCAAAAATATTGAAAAAATGTTTATAATAAGGAATACAAATGTAAAATATTTTAAATAAAAACCCCCATTCAAGGTTAAGGAAGATTTTGTTTTTTTTCCAAAGTACATACCCCTGATAATACTATAAGGTCAAAATCAAGAGGTCAAAATGTTGGTTTCAAAAGAAAGGCCTGGTCAAAAAGAATATGAATGTGAAATATAAATTAAAAACTTAAACAACACAACTCAGGCATTATGGCCAAGATTACATATTTTGTTTGGTGGACAGACTGATAGACAGGCAAATCAAAAGTATAATATATGCCTTAAAATTTTTTCAACATGAACTAGCTTTTATCACTTTAATTAATTTAGTTAATTAAGAAACCCCTTTTTCATTTCTTACACATTAATACCTACCTCTGGTAGAGGCTCTTCCTGTATCTTATATTTCATCAAACTTTTTGGCCACTTGGTTACCTCCATTATAAGGAGAAAGAATTAAACCCGAAACCCCTATGGTTACAATGTAGGTCCCTGCACATGTGACAAAAAAAATTTTACAAGTCTGATTTCCATAAAGATTCATAAGTAATAACAATAGATGAATTTTAATTTAAAAACAGAACCTACCAGCAACACCAATAAAAATATTTTCTAAACTAAAAAATTCTAATTTTTTGCCACAATTGCCTGATGACCCCATATTCTCTGTAAATGCCTGAAAAATAATTTTCCAGCTATATGGAGAACCAGTTTTATAGGTAGTCCAAACAGCAATCTACACAAAAGTTCAAATAAACAAAATACCCAGGAATTTCAGATAAAAATAAAAATGATCACCTGTAATTATTGCTTGTTTAATTGTTTACAATGTATATGGTTATATTTGATAAAGGGTTTCTTTAAAAATCCTACTACATGCCACACTAGTATGTATATGCTAATATATATAATTTTTCCCCCAAGCTACTATGTTGTATAGTATTGTACAATATTATTTTCATAATTACAAAAACCCTATAAGATGAATACATAAATGTGATTTTTTTTCTTAACATTTTTTCTTTGGGAAACAATTAAAATACGGCTTTAAAAAATTTTCCAAATTGCTGCTTGCATGATTAAATAGCCTTGTAAGTAAAACAAACCTTTTGTGTGATGTCATGTTAAAAATAATAACATAAAAATCTTTTTCAAACAAGCCTATAGTGAATTGACACCTACAGTGAAGTAATTTTTATTCCCCTCAACTTTAGAATATATATTGTAAACTTAACAAATTTAAAATACGCTTATAATGAAGTAAAATTGATCATCCCTGGCACTTTGTTATAAGCATGTTTTAATCTATTTAATAAACAACAAATGTTACATAAACTGCAATTCATAAAATTTTACATGTACCAAAAGGGAGTTTAAAAAAAAATCTCAATATTATTGAAACATTGTATTTACTTGGTGAATTTTGCTTTGTAACTTATTAGCCCTTTCACGGTAACTGTTACTGTTTTTGCGGGGAAATTAATAACATTTAGTGGCATTTTTGTTGATAATGAAAAAATTATGTTTTTAAACAACTGCCTTCAAATCATATTTCACCAAAAATAACTCTTTGCCCTGCAAGAGAACAGTTATGGTGAAGGAGTCTATTTTTAGATATTATTTAGAAATTTCTTGAACTAACCATGTAATATTATGGTGCAAAAACACGATACACGCTGTTCCAAGTA
>NW_026933916.1:0-57790 GCF_032062105.1 Saccostrea cuccullata
GACGCAATGTAGTTGTATTTTTATTAAATATCATAAAAAGTAAACATAATGTAATGCAAAGTTGACAAAATAAAATTGTAGTGTGATTTAATGTCATAAAGAGTTAACATATTGTAAAGGAAAGTTGAAACAATGTATAGTTTGTGCGAGTAAAGGTCATAAAGAATTGACATAATGTAATGGAAGGTTAACGCAATGTAATAGAATTTTGAGTAAATGCCATAAAGAGTTAATATATTGTAATGGAAGGTTGACACAATGCAATAGTAGTGTGGGTTAATGTCATAAAGAGTTGACATAATGTAATGGAAGATTGGCACAATGCAATAGTAGTGTGGGTTAATGTCATAAAGAGTTGACATAATGTAATGGAAGGTTGACGCAATGCAATTGTTGTGTTCTGCTATAAGGCAGTGACGGCGTTCCATAAACCTTCGTCGATTCCATCACCTTATCAGATGAAGTGGGAATCGGCCGAGGTGTGCCAAATGGTGTTTAATCTATAAATATGATAATGGGTGACGCAACGTGATGTGATGTAGAAATTTACATGTTCACATGTATAGTACAAGGAACAAATTTTAAATTAATTCAAAACAAACGATATTAAATTTTAACAAACCTTTTCCATCTAGCCTATTCCAAAAAGTATGTGCTGTGTGATTGTGGTGTCGAGGGGGGGGGGGGGGTTAGTAAATTTAAAAAGGTCCTATTATGAGCAAAACATATATCAAAATCTAATTTCAGACGCGGATCCAGAAATTTTTTTCCGGGGGGGGGTCCACCTCAGTCAAAAAAAAATCCTATCCCAGAAATTGACAATCAAAAAAAAAAAACCTAAAGTAAATCTCACCCAAACGTCAAAAACCTATATCGTGGGGGTCGGGGTGGGGGTAGTGGTGACTTCTATTGCCGCAAATGTTTAACTTTTCATACTTATTTTACACATATTCGTGTTTACCAGTGGGGGGATTTGCATTTTCCAAGGGGGGTCCATTGTAACTTTTTTCTTGCTTTCGTATATATATTTTTTTAACTTTGTAAATTCCAGGGGGGCGGGGTCCTGACCCCCCCCCCCCCCCCCCTACACATCCGTGCATGAATATACATCATTAATAAAATTCAGACTGGTATATAATGAATTAAACATGTATAAAATAAATATAAGAGGTTCTGAGTTATAGGTCACAGGGTCTGAGAATTTCATACTCAATTTGATGAATACATGTAAATTATAGAATTATTTTGACTACTTCTTTGGAAAGCCGCCCAATATGTAGGAGCGTGTATTTAGACGCAAACACCTTAGTGCGGGTATTACTGTCTCATGACAGCATCTAGTTTTTCTTTATTCAGGCAAGCAACCAATTTTTTTGTCATTTTCGTTTTATGCACTGATGTATTACAATTTTGAATTAGATCAATTTTGGTTCAGTTTGGTTCTCAAGCGAAATCAAATCTAATCTTCTATTTTATAATGTACATGTACACGTATCATGCATCCATGCATTAAATATATTTTAGGGTTTTTTTGCGAAAAATTACTATGTTAATAGTACCTCCCATAAAAAAATGAACATAAATGTTACAATTTCACAATGTCTTTCAAATTAAATGAAAAAAACCCATGGACGTGTTTGTAAAATCTGACCAGGTATGTTCAGCCAACCAAATCAAGAACATTTAAACCATAAATGTTCCGTACAAATGATTCCTGCAGATCACCCGCCAAATGCGCCCATCTTCTTCCAGTACATTTATATTAACTGGGGATACAGGATAACTTCTATATATATCTGTAAATTCTCAATATCATTTAAGTCGTACTAAATGACTTTAACTGTTTTACATAAATGTTCCTCTTCAAAATAAACCCTTTTAAACTACTTTACATTTTCATGTTCATTGTTGAAAGCTGGGCCCTTTGAGATGGCCACCATCTCAATGATATCTAGTATGGAATTATCTTCATCAGGTAGTGTAGATTCTAGTTTGTCTAAATCATGATCCACTGGAGGTTAAAATTCAAGCCCCCCCCCCCCCCCCCCCCCCCCCACACACACCTCGGTAATCTTTGTCCTGATCTGATCTGAACTACAACATTACCCTATTTAGATTATGTAACTATGCTGCACCAAAAATTGGGGAAGGTGGGGACCGGGCAATGTTCAAGGAACATTTTCAACATGTTCAAGAGTATAACGTTTATTAGTCCCCTACCGGTGAAACCGGAGGGGACTATAGGTTTCCTCTGCGTCCGTTCGTCCGTCCGTCTGTCTGTCCCCGTCAGTCTGTCCCACTTGGTTTTCCGCACTTTTTTTTTAAACGCTTGCAGATATTGAGCTGAATTTTGGTATGTGAGTGTATCTTAATGAGTTACAGATCAAGTTTGAATTTCGTTTCGCTTCATTGATTTTTGACAGAATTATGGCATTTTGAATATTTTTCATTCCCACTTGGTTTTCCGCACTTTTTTCTAAACGCTTGCAGATATTGAGCTGAATTTTGGTAAGTGATTGTATCTTAATGAGTTACAGATCAAGTTTGAATTTCGTTTCGCTTCATTGATTTCTGACAGAATTTTTGCATTTTGAATATTTTTCATAATCGCTTAATTAAGATTGGGTTCGAACTGTGCTAACTTCCGATTGTCGACAAAAATATGAAGCGAGGAAAAGACGATGGATAAATGAGTTGAATTGTCGTCTTAATGTTTTTTATTTTATTAGATTTAAGGCATTTACAACTTGAAAATCTTTCAGTTTAACCTTGGACATGACTTTTGCACATTAAAAAATGACATCCTGAAGAAAAAGGGGAACCCGGTAGGGGACATGTATTGCTTATGCAATACTCTCAGAATGCTTGTTTTTTAACATTTTGCCCGCTGATGCTACGTGTCTGTTCCTTCACAAGCCAAGATGTGCTGATGTAGGGGGCAGATACATATTTTTTTTCCTTATTTTTTAGTTTATTATTATAAGTTGCATGATTATATAAGGAAGGAAGCTCCACTGCCCCCCGTAAGATTCATAAAACCATGAATTTCATATGTCATTGTTAAAATTCATTCCTAACACATCGAAATTTTTTTTGGAATTCGTTCCCAGTATTTTATTTATCGTAGTTAAGCTCACCCCAGCTTTCAACATCACACGTGTTTATTTATCGTAAGTTTTATAATCAACATTTTGAGAATGTTTTCGACTTCAAACTTCTGATGGAGAATTTGAAACCAAGATTTATACCACAGATTAATTAGAGCCAAACTCCTAATTTTCCTTTCGAACTAGCCCGAGCTAATGTTGCTAACCTACTTGTAAGATTACTAATAAAAGTTATATTACATGTATTTTCAAAAGGTCAGAAATACTGTGGTTCATATATAATGAGTATATATATGTTATCAATTAGTAGCAGTGACATAGCATCGTTTTTAGAAGAGGAAGGCCAACCGGAGAAACCCCACCCCAAAAGGAAAATTGCCCAAATTCAAAAATACTTTTTTTGTTTTGGGAAGAGGGGTGGGGTGGAGGTGGGGGTAGAGCCAATTTTTTTTCAAAGCCAACTTCTTACAGAGGCAATTCTTTTTTGGCATACAATACTAGATTTCCTTGATATACTTTAACTGTAGTTAAATGGGGCAACCAGCATTTCAATGAACATTTTCAATAGTAATAGTAATGTTGAGAAAAAAGTCCCCCCTTGCTTTTTGCCTGAGTAGTATTAAAGTTTCGCATTTGGTATTTTGCGCAGGTGTAACATGATATTGTGTGGAATTCTTTTTATTGTTTTGAACTTTTTTTGTTTAAGCATGCAGATTCGAATGTATATCTAATAATCATTTTGATTGATTTAGATTACATGTATGTATATCACATGTTTGTATTAGTGATTTCATTTTGGCACAACATGATTTCCACACTTCTTTATCCGTAGTCGATAACAGCTGTAGAAGTTCACCCAACCGAAAATGTCTACTAGCAGAGGGACATTATAGCTTAAATTATAAAGTTAGATTGTTATTTTTAAATTCAGATACAGAAATCAGTGGTTTTTTGGATCTTAAAATCAAGGGTATGTGGCCCGTTTCATCAAAGATCGTACGCCTAGTCGTTCACGTTGCGCAAAGCCATTGTATACAGTTAACATGCTTAAGTTTGGCCAAAATATGTCTACTCATTGGTAGGCATGAGTTTTTAACTATGAAGATTTTGGGGAGTGGAAATTGGGGAGGGGGTACACCCAACCGGGGAGATAGTTGACATATTTCTTCATAAATGATTGCCTTATTTGGGATTCAATTTAATACTGTATCTTAAATTTTGACAATCCTGCATTTATACGCATTTAATTGTATATTTTATTTATGATGAGGCATTCACTAGAAAGAAACCTATTAAAAACGTACTTTTTTTTTTTTTGGGGGGGGGGGGGGGGGGGGGGTTACTTACATTTTTCAACCAATCGTAAAACGAAGTGGGCCTCTTAAAAATATAAATTATACATGTACATGCAAATTTATAAATGATAACATGTTATAGTACCCTTAGTCTTTTACACATACATGCATATTTGATGTATTCCTTTTAGACAGGATTATTGTTGAAATGATTTATGTCATCTGCTATTTGTATAATAATTGTTTTGCTATTCATTGGCTTATCTTTTCCTCATTATTGTAACAATTTCATACTTGTCTGTTATGGGCTCTAAATTAGAAATAAAATGTTATGTTCTGTTCTGTATACATTGTATATCGTGCTCGAAAACTCCAAATCTTAATTACCTGTTTGCTTCACGTTTAGACGCATGAATCTTTAGAGTGTGGCCAGGGAGGTTTAATTATTGAAGTACAATTCAAGAGTATAGTAGGCGAGGAATGAAAATTACCTTGGACCCTGTTAAAGAGTTTAGTACGTTGGTAGGAAAAAACATAGTTATAAAGTTTATATAGGAATTGAAGGGAAGGACATCCCTATAAGATTTTTAGATTTGGGAAAGAAAATTACAATTTTTAATTTTTCAACAAGTTTCTCGGATGGAGGTTTTGTTTACTGATGACTATGTCCCCCTCACCTTTGAAAAGAAAACTCAAGGAACCACTCTTACGTGCAGAAAAGGTTGTTAGCGTTCAAAAGAGGAGAAAAGATTCCAGTTGATAATAAATTAAATATGCTTGTAAATTTTTTTTGTTTTTGTTTTTACAAATTAGAGATGATTTTACCTTATGGGCTAGAGGCAGCAAATTTAGTCACTCGAAAGATTCTGAGTATCAGCGTTGGAGAAACTTGACTTTTATACTATTGTCTAAACAATGAATGATAGATTTCTGAAAGGTTCAAAATGAATGCCGATGGCACTTGCCTTTTTTTATCGGAAAAATTAAAAAGATTCCACATTTTAGAAAAATAAATACTACAATTTATCAGGAACAAATCAGAGGCGTAGACACAAACTTAAAAGTGGGGGGAGGGCTCAACTCCAGAAATTCTTTGACAAGCAAAAAAAAAAAAAAATAAAAGAATAAAAAAAGAGTAAGAAAGAAAAAAATGAAAGTTCCCCAAACTCGAAAATCCTATTTCGTGGGGTGGGGGGGGGGGTGTGGGGGTGGGGGGGGGGGGGTAAAGGCCAATTTTTTTTAAAGGCAGGGTACTTTCAATTCCATTTTTTTTTCACAATTCCTTGATATAACTATACTAGGGTCAACAAGTAGGGAGGGGGGGGCAACTATCCCTTCAATGAACATTTCCTTTAGTAGACGTAGTGTTGGTGGAAAAAATAGCTGTGGTTTTGTTCTGCATTTAAAAGTGGGGGGGGGGGCGCACAGACATACTCTTGGCCCCCTCCGATCTGAAAGTGTTGGGGGGCTTGTGCCCCCGCTGCCCCCTGTGACTACGCCTATGGAGCAAATAGTATGGCATACAAGGTACACTGTACATGTAATGGAAAAATCTGTGATTTTTCATGATGATGCATATTTTTTATTATTTTAATGATTCTTAATAATTTAGTTGATTCGTCCATTATGTATGCCGAGTTACTTATACAATATTGTAACGAGTTCTCTCTCTCTCTATTCCAGTATCAAATCCAAGGGGTGACATTGGGGGTGGGGGAGGGAGAGAGTGTGTGTGTGTGAAAAATACATTCACAAAAACATTCCTTTTTAGAGTTTAATCAGATGGCATGTTTCAAGTCGTTAATATTTTATAATAAGTAGATTTAAGATGCATGTTTTCTACAATGTCCCCAAAAATTCATGCAGCGGTGTCAAGTACTTAGTCCTGAGACTGAGGATATTGTTTGTACGAAAACGCAAATTAAGCCCGACTAAATATTGGCGTAATCCGTGGACACACTGTTATAACGCACTTTGAAAATTTACGCACTTTGAAAAAAAAAATTCAAAGTGCGTTAAATTTGGGAACAAGCTAACTCACTTTGAAAAATAAATTTTCTTTTCAAAGTGCGTTTATATCGACCATGTTAACGCAATTGAGGTTATCTAACATTAGACAAATGAAATGAAGAATTGACTACTTGGCGCAGACATGGAAAGTGGTCTAAAATTAAATGCTAATAGTCAGTGCATGGATTAAAAAACAGGTGATAATTGACTTACATATTTTATCATAAATAGTATAGTCATTAATAGATTATACCTTTAATTACAGGTTTAAAGTTTTTATCTAAAATTAAAGTTTACTATAGGTTGCTACTGCAACAGATCAAAGCCAAAAAAATATTACATGTTATGCTGTTAAAAAAATGTTACCAGAAAAAGAGAAAGGGGGAGGATGGATGGAGAGGCGTTGGTATATATAAAATATTATAGTATAAGAATTATTTGTTTCTATACATAACGTCTACAAATCTTGGTATTTAAAAATGCAAGTTATTTTTGGGCGAAATCAGTATATTTTGATAAGAAAATAACTTGGGTTCCCTAAGGTTGAATGTATCCATACTTGTAAATATATACGGTCTACTTAAGGTGTATAAACCAGCATTGCATACGTCTCCTTAAGGTATATATTGCATATGTCTACCTAAGGTATATATATTGCAAATGTCTGCCTAATGTATATATATTGCATATGTCTCCTTAAGGTATATATTGCATGTGTCTGCCTAATGTATATATATTGCAAATGTCTCCCTAATGTATATATATTGCATAAGTCTCCCTAAGGTATATATATTGCATATGTCTCCCTAATGTATATATATTGCATATGTCTCCCTAAGGTATATATATTGCATATGTCCCCTTAATGTATACAATATGGTTTTTAAATATTAGGGGGACACCAAATTATATATATCTTTAAAAACTAATGTTTTCTTAATTTTTATTGTGAAAAACTCAAAATTGTTCTTTGTTATATATAAATTTGCACTTAAAGCATCACAAAGTAAAAGATTAAAAAATATACAAAATGTCCCCTTAAGGCAGAATATTATGTCTGGTACCCCTTATGTAGAAAGCAGATATATATATATATATATATATATATATATATATATATATATATATATATATATATATATATATATATATATATAGATAGATAGATAGATGGATAGATAGATAGATACATAGATACATAGATACATAGATAGATAGATGGATAATCCAAAAAAAAAGAAAAAAAAAGAAAAAGAAAAACACGAAAAACTTCAGTAAAGGTTTAGGCCTTTCATTCTATCTTCAGAAGCTTTACAAAATAAATAACTATTGTTTATTTCGTAAAGCTTCTGAAGATAGAATGAAAGGCCTAAAGCTTTACTGAAGTTTTTCATGTTTTTCATTTTTATTTTAAGTATATATATATATATATATATATATATATATATATATATATATATATATATATATATATATATATATATAGTAAGTATAAAATGCGACTTCTGTTTTGTGTCATATTAAACTAAAAGAAAAAAAAATAAGAAAACTCCATTTTAAAAGATAGTTTAAATGACTTTATATGAACCTGTTTTTCTCAAAGATCTGATGCAAGTTATTGAACATAAATGGTTTCTTATTCCTTGACCGTCGTAGGGCGAGGTATGTTGTTTGGCGAAACTTATCAACTTATTCATCAAAGTGTAACAAATCGGAATAGTCCACTTTCGGGATAAACAGGAAATTAAAAGTAAAGTTAACCATTCATAGCCGTTTCACTGCTTTAAGTATTACTTGCCTATATGTATATACGATATGTAATGTGTACATGTGTTAAATATACTTTCTAAACCTCGAAATGTATGCAACATGTATAAAGGACGTTCTTTTTTTAATTTCCTTGAAGCTGTCACGCCTACATAATAGAATATTCCAAAGAAAAGGCGCGAAGATTTACTCATGGCGTTTGGCGCGAAATAATGAATGGTGGCCAGCCTTTCAATATTCTTAGACATGTTTTGTTACAAAAGTATATATACGAGTATGTACAAGTACATTTAGAGCAGTGGTCTCAATAGCGTTTTTGGGAATAACAGAAAAAAAGCGTTTTGGATTTTCGTGCTGGCGACCCGGGCTCGATCCATCTTTCTTGTGTCCAATTTTCTTTTTTTCTTACTTTTTCAGGTCGATTTAACGTTTTCCTCCAGAATCGGACGGAAGACCCCTCGTTGCTCGCAACGAGATCATTTCTAGTAATTTTCTATTTATTTAAATTTTCATTCAAATAAAAACGCTTTTCCCTATAGACTTCATTGCAATCTTTGTTAATTAATTACTGCTTTCTCGCAGGCAATACTTTTCTACTATAAAATGTTTAATCAGAGTATTATGTACTTGATGGTCATAAAAGGGTGGATAATTTGATCCTATTAGGGAATAAATCTTTAACATATCAATATGTAAGTCCACGGATGAAGCTTTAAGATGATCTTCGTCAAAGTTTCCCTGCCCCGATAGATATATTTTCATCAATTTAGCCCTCAATATAGAGCCTTAATCTTGGAAATGTGAATTGCACTTTATTATTGCTTAATGTTTTCATGAATATATTTTTTATTCCTATGGATCAATCAGAAAGAAAAACAAACATTATTTTCCAAAAATAATGTAGAATTATAAAGGCTGGGCAAATATATATTGATATATCGGTATTTTGCAATTCAATGACAAATTGCTTAGACTAAGGAATTTTGTCATTAAATAAAAAAAAAGATGCAGGACGGGTTTTTATTTAGCCAAACAGGAAGACAGAAGCTGTAATATGTCAATACATATCAGAGCATAACTTTAATATTATAAGATTTTTTTCTATTGCTTTTATCATTCTGAACACAAATTAAAGTTAATATAAAAGAATGATATTTTTATAACGTTGTGATTATTGCAATACATATGGCAATACTGTCAAAAATATTGCAATATATCGCAATACATGGTCAATACCCAGCCCTAAGAATTATGATGTACATGTATAAAGAGTGTACCTTCAATTAAACAAAAAAAAAAACAGTGGTTTCTACCAAACATTGTGAAATTTATGTGACACTGATATAGATTTCTAGTTGCAGGTCTATCTAAGAAGAACACAAAAAATGCTTATTAGTGTTATGAATTGCAGACTTATGAGCATATTTTAAAGTTGTCTATGTTTTAAATAGATGACACTGAAGAAGCAGCTGATCTTCTTTCAGCAGACAGAAACTTCAGGCGTAAGCATCTGAGTAGCTGATAATTTTCTTTTAAAACATTTCATAAACTTGCATTTTTAAGAATAATAAATTCAATATCTCTGCTTAGTGACACGTAGATGACATATGTATACTGAAAATGAAATTAAGAAAATATTTAAACCACTTTCAAATGTAGCAATGGTTAAAAAAAATTCTACATACGTTTAAACGACGATATATTTCGATTTTATTAGGAAATATAAATATTAATTTACAAAACTAAATGTCATGAAGTCAATCTAAATAAATAGTAACTTTCCTTGCTTTTTGGGGTCATCTCAGCTGAAACATAGCGATATTTAACGTTTAATTTAAAGGCCTATAAACTCTTGATGGGGATATGATAAAGAATTTGTGATAATTTTATATCATATTTTTAATACATGATTCTGGTTCATGAAAATTGAAACCTTTCTTTAAAAACTCCTTCACAAAGTCTTAATTTAAGTTCGTTTAAAAATATTCTTTAGATAAATTTGATTTAGAATTAGGGAAAGCTGTTAAATGCACAGGAAACAAATATAAAGGAAGAAATCATTCAAAAATATTTTCATTAAAAAAATCAAAGTTCTGATTATTCTTTAATAATATGGAAGCAATTTTTGATAGCGAAGATACAAATTTTTCAAAACATTAACCCCCACCCCTCTGGGGTGGGGGTGGGGAGCTCGGCTTCAGTAGGGAAACAAAGTTTTACATGAAATAAAGATAACGGATGTGATAATACAAGCTCAAAGGTCCATTGTAACAATACACGCCGTAAGCAGACTAAACACGGATCTCTTTTATCAAAGATGGGATCAGGTACCATGAAGTAGTAAGCATCCCCCGTCTAACGGGCACAGTCGCCATCTTTGATGTTCTGGTCATGATCGAGTAGCGGAAAAATACGTAGACAGATCAGCTAGTAAAAATGTTCTAAACATTAATATGAAAAACGTCAGACAAGCAGATATAATACCAAGATACTTAAATGAAAAAAAAGTTAGGCGAGATATGGGCGATTTAGATGATCAAAATGTTTTAAAGAAAAATAAAGAGACAATTCAAATGAGGACGATAAAAAATCAGATGTTTTAAATCGAGAAAACATATTTCACCTTTTTCTCAAAATGTATGAAAAGAAAAAAGACAATGACAAGCTTTGTTTCAAAATCAAACTGTTTTGATATTTTAGTAAAGCGAAAATCTTCGAAGTCAAAGCAAGCACCGGAACCACCACCAACAAATACTCCAAAGAAGAATGTTGAAACAAAGTGAGTTCATGTAATGTGGTAAATCTAACAACATTTAGGTAACAACTTTTTACAATCTGTGTCATGTGTTTTCAGACTTGGTTTTGAATATTTTGTCCCCTAGCTCCGTGGTGAGGGAATTACAAAGTATACAGGAAATTAACATTTCGAAAATGGACGTATTTCATAGAGAGATCCACCAATATTCTTGATTTTTCCTTGCTCGACGTCAAAAACATCTGTAGTATATAATACAACAATGTAAGATAGACTTTGGCAATAACAACACTCCCTCATCACATGCATGACAATTATGGTAGATTTTTTTTCTCAAAATAATTTTGTTGAGATTGACAAATCTTGCTTCTATCCATTTCGTATCCATTAAAATTAGTTTGGAAATTATGGAACTTTAATGTTAAATGATATTTACTTTGAAAGTCAAAATATCTCTACATACAAATTTGTTCAGCCCTTGGTTCTATTTTAGATTACCTGAGCAAGAACAGAAAACTGCTAAAGATCGGAAAATACCTCCACCACGACCTTCAAAGGGGCCTGCAAATGATTAGTAAGTTGAAAAAGTTGGAATTGTTCGACAAATGGTTAGGTTCGTCATAAAGAGACAAATCTTATCTCAATAATTTTATTCAATCATTCTTTTTTTTTTTTTTTTTTGGTTTTTAGATGGTTAGATATTAATAGAGATATTGATGTCTTCATAAGGTTCAAAAGGTTCAGGTGAAAAAGTTCCATGAGAACCTGATTCAGAAGTTTAAAAGACAGAACATGAAAGAAACACAAAATATATGTGAAGTATTTTGCATATTATTTTCATGGAAATTGATTTGCTCATTTTGTATTTATATTATAGGTAGTACACAATAAAGTTAAGCTTTACTAGCCAAAGACCAAAAGAAAATATGGTAAGGTGTCCGTCCGTCTGCCTGTCTGTCTGTAAACAATTTTTTCAAAACGCTACTCCTCCTATACTTTTGGTTTGGTTTCAATATAACTTGGCATACAAGTAGAGTACACTAAAATACTAGTACATAAACTAGTGGATCGATGTTTGAATTTAAAGAGCAGTGTTGCCAGTGTCACTAAAAATAAAAATTTCCGTGAAATTCCTTTAAAACGCTAATTTTCCTCCAGTTTTGGTCTGATTTCAATCATTCAGACTACACTAAGGTATATAAACTAGTGCATCGAAAATTGATTTCCATGAAAAGTATTGCAAGGTTACTTAAAACAAACATTTCCGTAGGATTCTTTAGAAATACACCTCCTCCTACAGTTTTAATCAGATTTTGATATAACTTGGCGTACAGTTAAACCACACCAAGATACATAATCTAGTGCATCGGTTTTTATTCAACGAACCGTATTATCCATGGTTACTAAAATATAAATTTCTTAAAGAATATCTTCAAAATGCTACTCCTTCAACAGTTTTGGATTGATTTCAATATAAATTGGATGTCTTCAAGATCACAATATCATAAAACAATACGGAATAGGAGCAGAGCAAACACGGACCTCCAAAACATCAGAGATGGTATCAGGTGCCATGATGGAGTGAGCATCCCCTGGCGACTGGTCACATCCACCTTCTGCACTTTATCATGATCCGACGATAACGGGAAAATCCGCCGTCAATGCAGTGTTTAAAACTGGACAAACAATTAATATGAAAAACGTCAGTCAGCAATTTAACCCAATGATCATAATAAATTGTATTTGCTGGCAAGGTCATTGTATCGACTATAGAACTTACGCAATGATGACATCAAATGAGACAGCTGACATTATTGTTTCATCAACTTGTTTGTCAAATATTTACCTCTTTTTAGAAATTTTTCATACATAGATCATGCTCTTGCGTATCGAATCAACTGAAATTTTTAAAGTAAAATATCCAAATATGAAACAAATGTGTCAGACTCTGTGATATTTTTTTATCTCAAGCTCGCCAGTATATATCGCATCGACAGAAGAATGGAAATGACCATTGTTTGCTGACAAACGTCGTCGATATAATACAGTTATGGAAAGGGTACGAGGGAAATAGTTTCCTGCCGAAGGGAACCATAAATTTGCTATTTCCCGAGTTCACTTTCCATAACTGTTTTATTATACCGATAAGATCATAGGCAATTTATTTTTTTACACCGACATTTAAAAAAACACTTTAGAGGCATAATCACAAATGCATGCGGTTTAACAGATTGTATGATCATTAATCCTAAAATAATTGACATAAAACAGTATAATTATTTTCAAAAAGTATTTTCACTGACATTTCAAAGAATTATCGTTGACATCGTATGTCGAAATGTTTTGACGTCAAAGTTACATTGCTACTAACATGACGTCACAGATTCCTTGAACGCTCCGCCCACTGAACACTTTGATTGGTTAATATTAGTAATAGATATTCATGAGGGAGTTATCCCAGGGAGTAGCTCTGATTTTCCAGGGAGTAGTTCTCAGATGAGGGAAATAGTCTCTTCTCTTCTCGGGGAAATAGGCAGTTGTATGGTATTAATTTTATATAGAGTAATAACAGTAGAGGTATAATTAATCTAAATGCCGCCTTGAAGGCCACAGCAAATGTTGCCTTCTTTTCACGCATAAGACTTTGCACAAATTCTGTTTCACATGAATACAAAATTTGGTATGCTAATAACGGGTGCAATATTTACCTATGGAAATTCCAGTAGATTGTTGGTAGACCTGGCCTCCAAAAACGACATAGATATTGTCGATCAGAAACTCAAGCATCTTTTTGATGTCATCTTAAGAGTACTTGTGTTTTCAATCAAGATATAAAAGTGAATATGTTTTCAATCAAGATATAAAAGTGAATATGAAGGTGATGAAGGTATATTGCAGCATAAGTGAGGGAACTTGGCGATAGAAAAGTAAACTTAATCATTTTTATATTATCATAGAGCTTGGTTGTTAGATTACCATTATCGTCTTTTTGAAGTAAAATATCCAAATATGAAACAGATGTGTCACACTCTGTGAAATCTTTTATCTCAAGCTCAGCAGGATATATCGTTTCGACATACGAAAGGAAACTACTATTGTTAATTGACAATACCTAAATGTCGAGCTGAAGGTCACAGCAAGTATTTTCTTCTTTTCACGCATAAGATTTTGCACAAATTCTGCTTCATAGGAATACAAAAATAGGTTTGCTAATAAGGGGCGTAATTGGTACTCATGGGAATTCCAATAGATTGTTGAAGACCTGGCCTCAAAAAACAACATAGATACTGTCAATAAGAAACTCAAGCATCATTTTGATGTGAACTTCAGAAAGTCCTTTTGTGTACAATCAGAATGTTTTTTTTAACAAAATAAATTTGCAAATGTTCCAATGATAAGGTTAGTAAATTTACGAGTTCCATTTTTATCAAAAAGCAGCTGTTAATGATATCAAAAAGCCTGGACTTTAATTTGGTTGTGTATAAAGTTGAAGCGTCGTAAGTTTTAAGCTGTTGATTTTGGTAAAATCATTCAAATTGTCCAAAAGTTTCTTGGATTTTTTTTAGTATCCACTTCTGATTTACACCACTTCTTGAATATATTGTTGAAGTTTCTCCTTTACTACTGTAAAAATCTTAGTGAGTATACATGAATAAATGAACTATTTTTTACCATTCTTTTGACTTAGAGTTGGGGAAGAGGTATCCGTAGTTCAACTTTAAATTATTTTTTTATCAATAGTGCATTATTTAAAGCCAGATTACTGATTAAATGCATTTGGCAATTGTTCTACTGATTTGGAGTAGTATTTTGCAAAGAGGCATTTTATTTATCCATATAACTATAAAATTGAGATACATACAAAATGTTTGATTACATGGCTTAACAAGAATTTTGATATCTTAATTACATTAGCATTGTAACACATAGTATTTAAGCCACTATATTATGTAAATTTATAACTATTGACAAATTTTGATGTTAATTTTCTTTACGCACTAAATAAAAAAAAAATTCTATATAAACCATTGTTGCAATAAAGGGTGTCTATTACGTGTGTTAAGGTCATTTTTTCGTACTTTCAGTATATTTATATATTATTCACTGAATAACATACATATACTGTAACATTCCAAAAAGGTGTTTATAATTAATATGACATCCTAACAGAGTTCTTATAAAATGATTGTACTTGTGGGCAATGCGAATAACTTGATCAAAAAGAGATTGTGCACATGTATGTCTTCACTTTCTTTTCATATAAATTTTTAAAATGTCATCAAAGGGATGAATTCACAGAGGAATTAGAAATTCTCGTTCAGTGAATTTCTGTTTGAATCTTCACTGACATCAATTTCTTTTCTTCAGTGCTTTAGAATTTAAACAAATTCAACATCAGAAAAATGTTATGATTTATTTAATTTTGTCCAGTTTCTGGCAGTAATACTTCTATATTACTTTCCATTCCTATTTCAATTGCGGTAAATGTGTCACTGGTTGACATAAAGCATTCTTGAGATGGACTTTGAATGTCATCTTCATTAACTTTATTTCCATTTTCTTCTTTAAATGTATCAGATTCGTCTGCAAGCAGTTCTTTGTTACAATCAGATATGTCATCAATCTGAGCGACAAACACATAATCATCTTCAGTCCTGAAAGGTAATTCCAGTGCATCTTCCCGATTTTTAGATACTGGTATATTTTCCTGATGTTGTACGGGGTCTTGTTCTCTGTGTGTTATAATTTCCTCTGGAATTGTATCGTAAGTTTCACTTTTGACTTCGTATTCTTTTCTTTTATTTACTTGATTTGATTTATTTGTTGGATAAGTATAAGAGCTATGTGTATTTTGACTTTGCATTTCCTCATATTCTTCACAGTCAATTTCTGATTCAGTAACATTAGATTTTTTTCGATGATATATAAATACGGTAAATAAAACCATAAACAAAACAACAATTCCAGCAAATGTATATGCGATAATATACTTTTCCGAAGAAAGTTCAACGTTTGAAGTAGTGTTATTAGTTTTATTTACACTGCTTTCAGTGGTGTTATTGTCAATCACTGTGCTCTCCGAAGATTCACTGTAGACTGAAAATAGTATAGGTTACATAAAAAGATCTGTATTTATAATAATTGTGTTATCCGTAAGGTTATCTGGTATTTGTTACATATATAAGTAGACTATCTTTGATAATTAACCGCGTCTAAAACGTTGCTTTAAGTGAATAAAGACGCAAATCGATTATTCCGTTCTTAAACTAGTGATCATAACTCCATCAAAGAAAATCAAATCTTTTATTACACCTTAATGCTAATGCATTTTTATCAGGGCACTTCCAATGCATCACATTTTTGTTAATCTTTATCGTGCTTCAAATCGAGAAAAAAAAAAACAAAGTAGTTTGAAATTATTGCTATTATTACTTATTTTTGTATTTTTCGCGAATTTATCAAATGAAGGATATGGAGATAACCAACAGTATTCAATATCGAGGTCCACAAAACATTACAAATTAGTAGCAGAGCAGAGACCTCCAAAACATCAGAGTTGGGATCAGGTGCCATGGAGGTGCCGACACGGATGATAGAAAAAAAACGCGAGGGTTTAAACGATGAAATTTATAATTCCTTAAAAATTATATTATTAAACAAAATTGATTATGAACAAAAAGAAACGACTAATTATATATATAAAATCATGGTAAAGCATGACACTAAGTATCACAGATATGACTAAAACTTAACATAGAGCATCTGCCATCTGACAGGTTCTACTCATGAAATAAATAACCTGTTTGAAATATGCATCCAGAAACATGATTGCAGGTATCAGCAGTGCAGTTGCACGCTAATTGGCATTGGAAACCATAACTAGGAAACCGGCATGGTGAAGAACAATCGGTACCATAAAATCCTACACTGCACACTGAAAGTAAAATATAAAAGTCGATTTAGTTTTCATTTATTCCAATATGTTTCCTCCTTTCACATCATGTTAATATAATAGTTTACTTTTAAATATTTTAAGAAAAGGTGAACGTATGGGAACTTATTATGTTGAAAATGCAAATTAATAGTATTTTTCCATCTAAAATTATTTCTCTTATTGACATATGAGAAAGTTTTTGAAATATCATACTTTTTGACCTCAAATAGTGATGCCACCATAATTATAAGAAAAGGCCTCAAATTAAAACCTTTTTACTCTGCACTCATTGCCATTCAGCAATGAACAGATCTATTTTGTTCCAATTCCTAGTGTGACACAGGACTTCAATTTTCAGGTCTTATCCGAAAGACCTGCAACTTTCATTTCAAAGTGAGAAGTGCTTGACGAATGAACAGCATTACCTTAACTTTCATTTTAAAAATGCTAAGCGCCTGGGGAAAGAATAGTATTATTTTTTGTATGATTAAACTGATCTGTCGCATCCTCTAGTAGCAAATAACCAGATTCTGCTTGCATACACCGGTAAAACCATCTACATTCTGATCGCATCCGCCAGTAGAAATGACTATATTCTTATCACAGAGCGAAAACTCTATGAAATGAGTTAGCTACATGTACCGTGGCGGTCCGATTGCACTGATAGTGGTTTTTGAAGTCCACTGTTCCTAATTGCTGGGAGACAGGTTCAGGACTGGAGCTTGCAATTGTGAGAATTATTGTTAAGAAAAATATATCATCTACATGAATTTGATTTATTTTGTGTTGCAATGTTATATTAATTTCAATATTTTTTAATTCTAAAATTACTAAGTACATACTTTTATATGTAATACTTTTCAATAAATTATTAATGCTAACTTTATGTTAAGTTGTGTCTATCGCAAAGTTTGTTACCTATATTGTACATACAATACGTCGTTATAATATAACTTTTTTCGGGACTTATTAATAGTCCAAATCAATAATTGCACAATTCATTTTTTTATTTATGAAACATCAAGATTATTTGGCTTATATTATGTATTTTCCATCTGGTACAATATAATCTGCATGTACCCGGAAATAAACAGTGACTGTGTCTGAATCTTCCAATGAGGAGATTTTTTTGCAGTCATTGAATTGATATTTACTTCACATTAGTATTAGGGATGTTACCATACGGTTTTAGGATTAAAGTGGGTCCAATCAACGTAGCATTTTCCACATAATTTCTAAAGTCAAACACGACTCATAAAATACCAAAAATCACTTTCATCCCCTTAACTCATATAAAAGTACCAGGAGCATATATATGCACTTACCATAGCACTTGATTGCCCATCTCGAACTCATGACTGGCATGAAGCATTCTTAAGTTGGTTTAGAGTTTACAGTTTATTTTGATGTTTTACTTGAATTTTGTACCTCTTTAATGAACTGACCTGCGAAATTAATTTTACTTATCTCTGATATAGATGCATACATTTGAGAACATCAATCACAAATTAGTAACAATGACAATGTATGCAGCTAAATACTTCAACTGTTAAGAAATAGATATTGCTAAAAATGAGCATTTAGTGCTGAGGCTAATATTGGTTCCATGGGTCACTTGAGTTTAATCTAATGATGTTTTTAAAAGGTCTTTTACATTTAAATATGAGAATGTTAATTACAAAATTTAATAAATTTCGATAAAAGAAGTTAGAATCCATACATGTAGAATTAAACGTCGTTTTTTTAACCTGTATTAATAAAAAATTAAAAACCTTCTTCACCCATTGAATTTGCAAGAACAGTTGACGAAGGAGTTAGGGGTAAGCAAAAATGTTTTAGACGAACAGATTAACCCAGTTTACAACATGTCATTTTTTTCTTCTTTAAAAGGGGTATTAAACTTTCCAATACATGTATATCCGTCTTTGTAGTTGTACTCTATCTCAGCAAAGCCAGATATACTGTAGTCTACAAGTGTCCAAGGAGAATTATAGGAAAAATCATAAAAACTTTAATATCTAGTTTACTATTAACGCGCAGGTAAAGTGGGGTTCTTTGTAAAATGTTTTTAGCGATTTCATTATATTCGAAAATTTAGATATATCATTTCTTTTCTAATCCAGTCAAAATTATTCTAATTAAAATGATTTTTTTTATAATAGTTTATCATTTTGTGTTAATTTAAAGCATAATTCTAAACTAAAGAAAGATGAGACAAAAAAAATATTGCATTATTCTTATTACTTAGTATCTAAAATTATCTTGTCCTAAATGTAAAAAAAAAGCTGATTTGTATTAATAAAAAATTGTAATTGATATTGGAATAATTTGTATTAACTTGTTATAACATTTTAAATCTGTGATTTAAGTGGTTTTCAAATTTGTGTAATTTTCACCCATATGTGAAAATTTTAGTTATAATAGTATGAACTATATGGAGATAACGAACAGTATTCAAGCTCAAAATACATAAAACAATACAAAATAGGAGCAGAGCAAATAGGGATCTACAAGACATCATATGTGGGATCAGGTGCCATGGAGGATAAAACATCCCTGCCAACCAGTCATTCCCGCCGTGTGCTCCTTGTCATGATTGGAAAAATACTCTTTCATCCATTCAGGACTAACAATTAGTATGAAAAATATCAGTCAGCATTCGGCTCAATGATAAATTGTATTTACCGTTAAGGCCATTGTATCGACCATAGAACTAGAAATGATGACTTTAAACGAGACTGCTGATATTCCTAGTTCATCAGCTTGCTTGTCAACAATTTACCTCGGTTAAGAAATTTATATATACATATAGGGCATGCTCTTGCGTATCGAATGAATAGAGATATAACCTCTGTATGCAGGTGATGAGGATATATTGCTGCATATGTCAAAGAAGTTTACAATTGAAAAGTTAAAAGCATCACGTGAGCTTGGTTGATAGATTACCATTAACATCTTTTTTAAGTAAAATAGCTAGAAATGAAAGAGATCGGAAAACTGATATTAACATTAATATATTTGTGAGTATTTTGTTCATAACGTACTTACCATTGGTATACACTGGTATAAGATTATGAAATGTTAAACAACAAAGTAAAAGTAAAACATTTTCCATGGTCGTGAAGTGTTGTGCTAGGGAACTTGAGATTGTTCACAGTTTACAATTAACAGTGCGCCCTCAAATATATATATATATGTATTTTCAAGATTTCGTGCAGCAGAGTCGAGGATTAATTCAGTGTTATAGTTTGCAATTAAAAGCGTAAATATATATTTATATGTAAATAAAATTACAGGAAACAATCAAAAATACTACAAGGAATTATCAATTGTGCCTGTCATACAGTTGCATTTTTAAAATTTTCAAATCCTGATTTATAAACTGCGTGAAATGTTTAATTTGTCAAATAAAACGGATCAGATTGTTCAGTTCAAAATAAGCAAAATGCTAAAAGTAGACAAATGTACAATATGTATCTAAGAAGAAATCAAAATTATGCATTGTAATACCCGATAGCTATGGCTCTCCCGGCAAACAGAGGCTTCCCGATTTGAGGAAAACAAATCACAAAAAAATCAAGCAGAGTATAGTTTTGCTGCCCCATTACAGTTAATAGGAGTAATGTTATACATTAAAATGGTTTGTAAGAGACTCAAACACTGCATGTTCATTTTGGTACTAATTATCTCCTTTGATCGTGTCACGTGATATAGACATCAAAGCAGACAGCAAATGATAGTATAAAACGCAGAAGAATATTACCTTTGTTCATTGTGCATTGAACATTGTATCAGGTAGGATGTGTATTTTCAAGATTTCGTGCAGCAGAGTCGAGGATTAATTCAGTGTTATAGTTTGCAATTAAAAGCGTAAAGTTTTACGTTATGTCATGATCATTTTCGTCAGATGCATCCAGCGTAAGCATTCAGGTGATTGGTCAACTAAAATTATCAACATTGACACGGAAATACATGTAGTCTGATGCAGGAGTAACCAATCAGGGATAAGAAGAAGGTTCCAGTCGTAAAGTTTGCGGTTAGGAGGCTTGTACAATTTAACTTGAGTGCAGCAGCTGTCAACTTGATCGTGACGTAACGTGAAACTTTACAGTGAACTGCAAACTATAATATCACCCGCGTGTAATTACCATGTCATCAAGTTTTTTAAGGGGATGAAGGACCTTTAGCTGAAAAAATATCTGTCATTCAATTTTTATTCCTATTTTGTATATCTCTAATTAAGTATGTCTCACATGCCTTAAAGCAGATATATCAATAGGTATCTAGACTTAATTTTGATTTGAGATATTGAGTGACAAATACAAAACCCTACAGTGTCTAAGTGAAGTTTTAACTCTCAATGTTTCTGGGCCCATGTTATTTATTAACTCTAAAAATATCGATTGGTGAAGCTGAGCTCAATATTGCACAGGGCATACTTAAAAAAGAAAAACGTGTCATGTTAACATTTCTCGAGTACGGGAAAATCCAAATATGACGTCACACATTTGCGAAATAAGACATAACTACAAAATATTTCCGTCAACAACCATGTAAAAATATATTTTGTGTTCTATTATTCACAAAATACACCACCATGTACTGATCATGACCCGTTTTATATGATATTATACTACCCCGTGTTTTACCGTGTATAATCTTACTGTACTGAGAGATCAACTTTGACGTCAACGACTCGTTGGACGCCCAGTGTTAGGAAACAGAAGAGTGGATCAATCTATTCCGTAATTTGATAATATTTGCAAGAAAGTTTGAATGTTTTTTGATATTTTTATACAAGATGGTGAACTCAAAAAAGAGTCAATTTTTCTTTTTTACAAATACTGTGGTTTTAATCTGGTTTTGTAAATATTTTATCAGAGATTATGACGTAATTAAACTGAGTCATGTGACTAGACATCCTTCATCCCCTAAAATTATTTGATGTTAGCTTTAAATCAAAGCTAATTTTCATATAAATGATTGTTTCAGTCTCAGTTTATTTGCTAGGTAGAGTACAAAAAATACATTGTTCTACTAAAAACAACTTGCAGCTGGAACTTCGGAATTTGCCCCCCCCCCACCCCACCCCCCGCCTTGTCCTTCCCTCTTTAGATAATATTATTTTATACAAAAAAATTAAATACAATATTTAAAAAAATATTTCAGAGGAAACAAAAATAGTTGCAAAATTTTGAAGGGGTGTGGGCAGATACCGCTATAACGGCCTTCAAATTTTGTAATATTCTAAATGTTCCTCTCCGGGCCCCCATATGAAAAAATACTATTAGAATTTAATCGGAGTATTCAGTTGACTACTAGTTGACGGTCAACTGACCGTCAATTGACCATTAATTGAATTTTTGCCATACAAATGAGGGAGAGATCAACTCATTTGCATAGAATGGACCACTGTTGAATGCTGCTCTATTTTCTTTGCAGTTGACCGCTAGTTGAATACTCCTCTATTTCCTTTGCAGTTGACCGCTAGTTGATTACTCCTCTATTACCTTTGCAGTTGGCCGCTAGTTGAAAACTCCTCTATTTCCTTTACAGTTGACCACTAGTTGATTACTCCTCTATTTTCTTTGCAGTCGACCGCTATTTGAATACTCTTCTATTTCCTTTACAGTTGACCGCTAGTTGATTACTCCTCTATTTCCTTTGCAGTTGACCACCAGTTGAATACTCCACTATTTCCTTTGCAGTTGACCGCTGGTTAAATACTCCATTAGTAAGTGCATGTAGGTTGCATTTATTAAATATTTGAAAAAAAAAATGAAGGGAGATTTGAAATCTAAGACAAGCAGTGTTCTTGAAAATATGAAAAGTCAAAACAATGGAGTTTCTAAATTGACATAAATGTACTTGTAAATCTAAATGCATTATAAATGAATTGAGCTTGCACACTTTCATAAGTTGTTACATGCCTTCTTCATTTTTTGTGCAGAAAAGGTTATATATAGAATTAGTCTAAAGCAATGGTATATTTTTACCAACACAACAAGAAACACAACAAAACACTTGATGCATGACAAGTTTTCAGAATCCTTTCAATATTTAAAAAAGTACACAAAAATAGGAACCTATACTGGCTACAGTGTTTTGTATTCCTATTACCTTGTTTAAAAATAACAAGGTAAGTAAAACAAATTTTTACATTTTATATACTAATGGTCAACTGGCCGTTTTATGCAAATCAGTTGATCGCTTTTCAGAAAAGCATTCAACTCCGAGTGGTCAACTGTTTTCGCATTATCAGTTGACGACTAGTTGATGACTAGTTGACGGTCAACTACACATTTTCGTATGGGGGGCCTTCATATGCTAGGGCGGCGTGATGACGTCAAGTGTAAAAATTTGTTTATTATGTTCCCCAAACGGAGTTTGGGAACATATTGTTTTTACTCGGTTTCTTATTATTACGGCTTTTCGGCTTTTGTCGAGAAGACCTATTGTTTTTCGTCTTGTTTATTAGGGCTTTTCGACTTTTGTCGAAAAGACCTATTGTTTTCGTCTTGTTTATTATTATTATTATTATACTGAACACTTCTATCGTTCAGCATATGGGGAGTACCTTTAACACTAGGTGTTTTATTTAATAACCACTAAATAGCAAATTTAAAACTCACGTGCGTGAAACAAGAACAACTTCCGGTATAGTCACTTCCGGTTTCTATTGGAGGAAAACTGAAATTTTTAAAGAAGCCCAAAACATTTTTAATTTTAGTGTCTAGACTCCAAAGTTTAAGATATGAATTCTAGAGACCTTATTCAATAAATAAGTACGCGTACGTAACTTTTGACCACAGATACTTTTCGAGATATAAGACTTCAAACATTGAAGAACGGGGGATGAAATTTTTGAAAGTCACAATTACGTTACAAAAATTATTTTGAGCCTAAAAATATGTTAGAACTAATTAGTAGAACATATATTATAAGTTTCATATCAATCAGAACAGAACTTCCGGTTTTATGGGTCTTGAACGTTTTATTTTAAATTTAAATTAATCATGCCACATTATCTCTTAAAGTTATGAAGATTTTCGTGTAATATTTTGTATACAGAATGAGTCTGATACTGTTGTGACATCATCAGATTAAGAAATTAAAATTTTGGAAAATAAGGGATTTCTAGGGGCCAAAATTGAAAACAGACCTTTGCCTGTACCTTTTTTATTTCTTAATGAATTTTCAAATAGTTTTCAGATTTGACTTAAGCATACAAAGGACAGTCTAAAAAATATGGCCCGTGGGGTCACTTTTTGACCCCTAATAGGAGTTTAAGAGTCCTGAAATATTGCATTTTTAAGTCTTTTAGAAAATATTTGTGCAAGAGTTATCTCTCTTTGTCTATCTGTTTGGAACGTTATATTTTGGTTTCAATTTTGGTATGCATCTGAAGAGTACTTCCGGTTTTATGAGTTCCTTTAAATTGTCTACGGAGATTTCTATGTTAAATTTGAAATCATGTTTGTTCCATTATCTCAAGAGATGGGCAAGCAATTCTCATGAAATTTCATATGAATATTGACTCAAGCATTGTCTCTAGAGGGTAAGGTCAAGAAAATAAAAATCCCTAAAAGAGAAAGGATTTTAGGGGTCAGTACTAGTCTAGACTCCCATATTTAAGATATGAATTCTAGAGACCTAATCCTATAAAAAAGTGCGCGTGTGTGATTTTTGACCACAAATACTTTTCGAGATATAAGACTTCAAACATTGAAGAAGGGGGAATGAAATTTTTGAAAGTCAAAATAACGTTACAAAAATTATTTTGAGGATAAAAATATGTTTAAACTAATTAGTAGAACATATCTTGTGAGTTTCATATCAATCAGACTTGAACTTCTCTAAAAGTAATTAAGATTTTCTTATAATATTTTGTATACAGAATGATCCTGATACTGTTCCGACTTCATTAGATTATGAAATCAAAATTTGGGAAAATAAGGGATTTCTAGGGGCCAACATTTAAAACAGACCTTTGCCTGTAACTTTTTTTTATTTCTCAATGAATTTTCTAACAGTTTTCGGATTTGAGTTCAGCATAAAACGAACAATTTAAAAGATATGGTCCGTGGGTTCATTTTTTGACCCCTTATAGGAGTTTTACAGACCTGAAATATTGTATTTTTAAGTCTTTTCAAAAATGATGATGTAAGAGTTATCTCTCTTTGTTGACCTGTTGGGAGTTTAATATGCTCTCTAAGTTTTAATTTTGGTATGCATCTGAAGAGTACTTCCGGTTTTATGAGTTCCTTAAAATTGCCTATGGAGATTTCTATGTTAAATTCGAAATCATGATTGTTCCATTATCTCAAAAGGTAGGCAAGCAATTCTCTTGAAATTTCATATGAATATTGACTCCAGCATTGTCTCCAGGTTGTAAGGTCATGAAAATAAAAATCCCTAAAACAGAAAGGATTTTAGGGGTCAGTACAGAAAACGGCTTTTTTCTCTGTAACATTTTTAATTCTCATCCAATCTTCAAACTATTTTTGGTATTAGAACAAGCATTATGATTACAGTTTAAAAATTATGGGCCCTGGGGTCACTTTTTGACCTCTTATAGGAGTTTTAGTGGATTGAAAAACAGTACATTTTCGTATGTGTTTAAAAACCACGAAAGAGTAATGTCTCTTTGAGTAGACACTGATGTACAAATTAATAGAATTGTTATGTTTCCAATGAAATATTGATCTCAAAAGAACTTTTGCAATATTGTATTATACGATTTTTTTTATTGTAAAATATTGATTTTTCTTTTAAGATTCTTTATTTTAAGGGGTCGAAAAGCCCTCCGTTTTTGTTGAACGACGAAAAAAGGTCTAGTTAAGGTCTTCAGTTTCCAACGGAAGACCTTCTACTGATTCTGTTGTTTCTTTTCCACTATTATTATGTCGCCCCGAACGAAGTCGGGGACGACATATTGATATTGTACGCATGTTTTTTTTATCCAGGCTGTTTCTCGGAGATGGCTGGGACAATCTTCCTGAAACTTTCCTCAAAGGACGATCACTGGTTGTAGTTGTGCAGTGAGGTTGTTCAGTTCCAATATGTCTACCGTTGCCATGGAAACCTGTAAAAAGCGACGAATTTTGTCCGCGAGTGTTCTCTCTGGTCCCTTAAACGTTCGTCATGAAACTTTTCTTATTTTAATGATTAGTATCTGTAGTTGTGCGATTCGCATTTAAAATTTTCAAATAATCGATTATTGCCATGGAAACCGGGGGAAAGTTAAAATTCTTTAATTTCGATTTTCTCAATAACTACGCAAGCAATCGTTTTGAAACTTTCAATGTTTATTCCTTGCAATGTGTCAAAGTGATTTCTATTTTTAAAATAATTGTAATGAGTCGCTCATAGTTGCCACAGAAACGAAACAGAAAAAAGGTTAATATGTACACATGTGTTCTCCAAGGTCTAGGTCAAAGGGTCAAAGTTCTTCGTATCCAATAAAAGTTCTTTTCACAAGAATTACATATTTGAAATACGAAAGCCCTAGCCCTTACCGTTCGAACGTTATGGCTAAGGTACTATGTTCAAGACGACCCCCCCCCCTTTTGAAGCGCACAGCCAGGTAGAATACACAGATATAACATATACAACTTACAAGTAACGTTTTAAAAGTTTCATTCATAAAATTCAGTTCCCGTCATGTGATATTTTGCCATCATTCATTCTCCTTCTGTTTTGTCTCTTGAATTTATAATTATTTTATTTTATCTATTAAAAAAAATAACGATTGTCAGCTGCATTTATTATCATTTCGCGTTTTCTTGTATATCTATTACTTGTATATTATTCATTTCATTAGATAGTGCAAGTATAAATTAGAAAATTGGTACGTCATTTCCATAGTTTTTATTCATTCATAAATCCTTGGATCCGCTCCTGCAGGTGCGCGAAGCCTTGATCACCACTGTATACAAAACATTCATCTCGCCGAAAATGTTCATGATTCCGCTAAACTGAGAAAGTTTACACATGATTTATCATCTCATAACAAACATCAGTTCTGTGCAATGCAGAAATGCTCGAATTGAAGGTAGCATGTCAGATTAGTTTTCCGGCAGAACCTCTAAAAATGAAAGTGAAAGTAGGGAAATTTCTCACTGGCGTTATAATACACAAAATAATTCGGCTGATCTTCTTAATAAATTACACTTGCCAAGCTTTTTTAGTAGGAAAGATACTGCCAATTAACAAGTATGAGGCTCAGTTCAGTACATCTGCCCAATTTCTTTTATGCAAGTCTGCAAATTTAGGAACTTGTAATTTTTTCCTGCACTACTTTCTTCTCCTACCGATTCTAAAAATAATTAGTGGGATGTACCCAATTAAGGTCTTCCGTTTCCAACGGAAAGGACTGATACGACTCGATGGTTGTCCAAGCTTAGCTAATGGACCATTGTTTTAGTGATGATAAAAATGAAAATCTTGTCCAGTACGGGGCGACGTACGCTATTGCTTGCAATAGCAGACTTTCTAGTTATTATTTTTTTTCTTACTGATTTTGTGCAGGCGATTTCTCGAGAACGCCTCGATAGTTTTTCATGAAACTTTCAGCAAAGATTGGCTAAAACTTTAAATGGCTATAACTTCCTTGATTTTCAACCAAACATGATGGGATTCAGAGCATAGATAGACATTATAGACTCTTACAAAAAGGTATGGTAATCATGCACATGCATGCACACGCATGCACGCGCATGCACGTGAGCTTTGCTCTGATTGGCTGAAACAAAATCTCAATATCTTTTTTTTTGTTTTTTGCCGAAATGCTTTGAAATTTTAAACATAGTCATGCATTAGGATATACAACAGTATGATATATAAAAATTTTCACGAAAACACGCGCGTGCACGTGCGCTGCAATCTGATTGGCTTAAACTTTAAATGGCTATAACTTCCTTGATTTTCAACCAAACATGATGGGATTCAGAGCATAGATAGACATTATAGACTCCTACAAAAAGGTCTGGTCATCATGCACATGCATGCACGTGCACTTCGCTCTGATTGGTTGAAACAGAAATCTCAATATCTTTTTTGCTTTTTAACGAAATGCTTTGATATTTAAAACATAGTCATGCATTAGGATATCCTATAATTTCATAAATAATAATTTTCACAAAAGCACGCGCATACATGTGCGCTGTAATCTGATTGGCTTAAACTTTAAATTGTCATAACTCCCTTGGTAATCAACCAAACAGGATGGAATATAGAACGGAGATAGACATAAGGGACTCCTACAAAAATGTATTGTCATCATGCACATGCATGCACGTGCATAGAGTTCGTCTTATTTAATGAAGCTTACAGGGACTAAGGCACCAAAAGGGAGTTGGGGAGCGTTTGGGGAACATCTGTAACGGTTCCCGTTACAATTAGCCCTAGTTTCAACTGTTTTAACAGCACTGCAATTAACAGTAGTTTCAGTAATCCAGCCTGGGAAGATATTTGCCGGTTGGACATCCACAAAAGAAGGGTAGATTTGGGTAGTAGGGTACATAATTATATATGTACATACTGTCATATACATGAACAGGTCAGTATAATTGCCCTAAATGAGAGAGAAAAATTTAACGAACAAATTATGTTTTACTCAAAAAAATCAGAATACAGATATTCCTGAAAAGTGCCATTGGACAAGCTTACCTAAAGTTCAAAATACAGATTTTTTGAGATGCGAATGCATTACTCAAAATGGCATTTAGTAAAAACGTAGATTTCTTTGCATATATCATAAACGGTATAAGGGTATGGTAAATGATGAGGTGTGTATGGTTCCAACTACATGTACTGGTTCTTATAAGACAAAGTCAACAGTGGTCAAGTGTAGAAATTGGTATCAAAGTTTTTCCCTATTCATAACTGTGGAGAATCGTATAAACTTCGATGTGCGAAGTTGCGAAGTAAGGAGTTTATCCTTGCATTGCGGTTTCGAATCCCACTGTGGGACGTAGAGACCGGTCTTTCGGATGAGACCGTATAAATCGAGGTACCGTGTCGCAGTAGGTGCTGGCACGAAAAAGATCCCTCCCTGCTCAATGACCCTGAGTGCCGAGTAAAGGAGAAAATTTGTGTTCTCAAACTGCAAATGGTGGCGTCTCCATATGAGTAAAAATTCTTGAGAAGGACGTAAAACAATGTTTAATCAATCATTCCATCATCAATATTTACATTTGCTGTGTATTTCTAGATAGCCAACTGTGAAATTGATTTGAAAACCATTTTCGTGTTTACTCACGCGTAGAAATATACACAGAGAAACGTGCGTTCACGTGACGTCACAATGAGGCTGCAGCGACGTTAGTAAAAATGTAACAATATAGGGCAGCAAGAAATTCAAATATTGAGTATATTTTAGTTGCTTACAAACATGTGAAATCTAAATGTAAGGAATGTTTTTAAGTTTTGTGTGAGTTATTGCTGTGTGAATCACACAGACTTGTCACGTAGGCATATTTCATGAAGCGCGCTCGCGCACATTCCTTAAATGTGCAAAGGTAGGCTAGGATAAGCACACGAGTCGTGCTCATAACCATCAAGCAAGTTAATACAATAAAGACAATGTTAAAGTCCAATGTACAATTAAACCATGTAAGGAATAAAACAGTGTCACAAACACATTTTATTTGAATCATGTTTCCTCTTGAATAAGATAAGGCATTGACATTTTATCACATTACACAGTTCAGCATCCAATGGATCTAAGTTCTCGTCTAAATGCTCGGTCAAACGCCCCGTATATGAAAGGATTCAACATGAAGTTAAGAATATACAATTTCCGCAAAGCCATCAAAGAATTAATATTGATGTCATTGATTTCATTCCACATCTCTGGATTTTTATATTCAACCACACTAATAATCAGTGGAGGGAGGTATGCAAGCCAAGTCTCTAATGTCAAAAGCATAAACATGATAGTCACTCTATAAGACCATCCAAGATTTCTCTTGTTTTTTGTGTGTGTTCTTGCTAAGGTTTCAACGGAGTCACTCTCCGCCACTTGCCCTTCCCTTAGCCTAGCGGCAATTGCTTTCGATGTTTTGAAAATATATTTCGCCAAAATGGCATATAAAATTGTTCAAATTACAATATGTGCAAACAGCCATATTGCAAAAAACAGAAAACTGAACTTTTCTATGTTATTGTAATCCACTTGTGCTCTACACATATAACCAATTAGATTGTTTTGGGTGATTTCGACTTTATCGTAAATAATCAAAGTTGGAATGTTAAGAACAATACAAATTATTCCTCCACAAATCATGAACATTTTCAAATGATTAAGACTCAAATGATATTTGAATCTTTTATATAGTTTCTGAAATCTAAATATTGCTATGATTGACATTATAACCATTGAATAGCACAGAAAAACACGCACACAATTCTTGAATGTTTTACAAATCCAAGACTCGGGAAATGTGACACATCTTGTAAAGAAAAGTAAGTTGTATGTGCCTGCTACTGTAATACCAAAAAGATCCACACCAGCCAATATTGGAATGAAATATCTGCCACTTCCTTTCAACTTTAATCTTCTTAAGTAGATAAAAATCACTATCAGATTTGAAGGAATTCTGATTAAGACTGCAGCTGTGTAGAATTATGTTTGGCAAATATAAATCAACATAAAAACCGTTCCATGATTCTTTTGACGAAAAAGTTTTTCCATCTAGAGTAGAGTTTATACTTAATGATTCCATATGCATGTTCTTGCTCGTAAAAACAATTTGGATTTGATCTGCCAGCTGCAAATTACGCTTTAAGTCGGATCCTTTCTGTAATTTAATCGCGGAACATTAATTTTTGTATCGATACGATATAATTTTGCATTAGAAATGAATTAAAATATGAGCACAACCCTCGATCGAGAAAATGAAAAAAAAAGTTTAATGTCTTAATTTTAAATGTATTAAAACATTTTAATATTTTGACGCAACCTCTGAAAGTATGTAAATCATGACTCGGGGGGGAGGGGGGCAGGACGGGACCACAACACTGAGTCAAAGTTTCACTTAGGAATATGTTCTTCTGAAATGCAGTAGATAGTCAGTGCAGTTGAAGGATTTTTTTCCCCAATACATGACCCCCGGTGAAGAGTTGGGTAGAAATGGGTGATCAAAGATTAACATAGGAATATATAGAAATAAATCTTTAATCTTCTCCCCAAATCATCAAAATAATGATTTACATGATGCATATGCAGGAAGTGTAGATAGACATTTGTGCAAACCATGTCCCCCTATAGAGAGAGAAGGGTTGGGTCACAAGATGCAAAGGAATTATTTTTAAAGTCATATTTATATGGATGCATATAAATAATATACAGTTTTTTTACTTTTGTGAGATATATAATAAAAGCGATTCTTCACTGGTGCTTGATTTAATTCTAGATTAAGTCAAGTGGAGACCGGTATGTCCAAATACTGAGGAAAGTGTCATCAAATATGAACTCTTGTCAGGAATTTGAACCTACCAAACGATAAGGAAACCCTTCCTAACAGTTAGAGTCCCCTACTTTTCTTTAAAGATTAAAGATCAATTAATTTTAGAAAAAAGACAATTGGGTACAATTGAAATAATAAATTAATGTATTAATTTTCCATCCCTAAACTTGATTTTTGATAAATAGTACATAAAATATTTATGACATGAATCTTTGACATTATTGAAACCAATGATGTGATACATTATAATATACGAGGGTTGTCCCAGAATTCCGTAGACAGGCGCGTTTTTTAGTTAATGAACGTCACTGGGAAATGAAACTTGTTCATGAAAATATGCCATACTGTTTGTAAAGTATTCAAAGTTAATTTAGTGGATTTTTTTTTCCAAATTAGTTTCATGTCAAGTATAAAGGGAAACCTTTTCACCAATATTATATATATTTGATCATAAATATACATTATCGTTGCAGTTCACGCATGTTAGTAAAGTTCCATTTTCCGTGTTAATAAAATCATTTACGAACCATTTATATGTAGCAAACACTCTGAAAGTATTGCATTGGCAATAGTGGTCCCCTACCGGCCAGTATAATTACACTTCCCGTTGAAAATTTACAATTTTGTCAAAAATCAAATAAACGAAACAAAATGCAAAAGTGGTCAATTATTCATCAAGGTACATTCACATAAATGTACCGAAAATCAACCCAATATCTTCAATGAAATATATGGAGATAACGCACAGTATCCAAGCCCAAAAGTCAGTTAAACAATAAATTGGAGCAGAGCAAACATGGATCTCCAAAACATCAGAGGTGGGATCAGGTGTTATGGAGGAGTGAGCTCCCCCTGTCGATCAGTACCATCCTCCTTGTGTGCTCCTTGTCATGCGTGAAAATAATAGAAAAAATAGTCGAGAATTCGATGTGTATATAATTGCCTAACAATTAGTATGAAAAAAAACAGTCAGCCTTTTACTCAAGGATGAAACAAATGGAAATAACGAATAGTATATAAGATCAAAGTCCAGAAAACAATGCAAAATATGAGCAGAGCAAACACGGACCTCTACAAAATCGGAGATGGGATCAGGTGCCTTGAAGGAGTGTGCATCCCCTGCCGACCAATCATGATCAGGAAATAACGGAAATATCTGTCGTCAATACAGTGATAAATAATGGAATAACAACTAGTATGAAAAACGTCAGTCAGCATTTGACTCAATGATAAATTGTACTTGCTGACAAGGTCATTGTATCGACCATAGAACTTATGAAATTATGACTATAAACGAGACTGTTAATATTCTTGTTTCATCAAATTGTTTATCAATAATTTACCTCGTTTTAGAAATTGTTCGTACGTAGAGCATGGTTTTGCGTATCAAATCAACTGATATATATAAACTCCATATGAAGGTAATGAAGAGATATACCGCTTCCTAGGAGTTTGGTTGTTAGATTGCCATTTACGTCTTTTTTCAAGTAAAATATCCAAGTATAAAACAGTTGTGTCAGCAGACTCTGTGTTTTACTTTTACTTGTCATTTTATCATTTCATGGAATTATTCCATTGTATGCCAATGTTAAGTATTTGATAAACAAAATACTCACAAATATTTTATTTATTTTATTAACAGAACATGAAGATCTGTTCACAGTTTATAATTAATAGTCCGCCCTTAAATATTATACGTATACGATATGGCTTCAGGGGCAACAATACCATAAAATTTGTCCCCAAGGTGACAGGAAAGCCCTGAATTGTTAAGTCGCCCAAAGCATATATATAACACTTTAGGGCTTTCCTGTAACTGAGAACGGCTTTCCCGATTGTTTACAGCATTTATGGGTGTCTGTTTGTGTTTTCCCGATGTCTACGCAGAATTTTATTGATCACTGCTCTCTGCTCCATTTATTCCGAAAACGTTCCTTTTTAACACTATCGATCCAGTCTAAATAGATTTCTCGAATTTTCGCCCATTTCTAAACTCTGAATTATAGTCCTTTTCTGAAATTCAATTCCTAGAATAAATTTAAAGTAATTTGAACACGTTTGAAAACTAATTCATGATTTCAGGTTGACGGAAATATCAAGGATATACCAGGGCTAACAAATAAACTAATTACTGAACTCTATAATGTACATAGAAAATATTTTATATTTTATACTTTCTCTCATGATATTTAATCTGTGATAAATTGATAATCGTGGATGTGAAATGAAATATACGGAGATAACGAACAGCTCAAAAGTTCATTCAATAATACAAAAATTGGAGCAAACACGGACCTCCAAAACATCGGATTTTTTTCCAGAAATAGTATTCCTTCAAGACAGCAAAATATTCATTTATTTGTAAGTCTGCCTCATCTGTTTCATATTTAGATATTTTTACTTAAAAAAAAATAATCGTAATTTGAAATTGAAGCTTTATGACAAACGAAATGACTTTAAGTTTTCAATCGTCAATTCCCCTCACTTATGCAGCAATATACCTTAAACGCCTGAATAAGGGGGTCATATCTAACAGTTGATTTTATACGCAAGAGTATGTTCTAAACAATTTCTTAAACGATGTAAATCATTGACAAACAACAATGAGTAAAATAATCACTGGCGTTTTTCATAATGATAGTTAGGCCATTATTACATACACACGCGCGCTAGCGCTTTATGAAAAATATGCCTACGTGCAAGTCTTGTGTGATTTACACACCAATAACTCACACCAAACTTAAAAATATTCCTTTTATTTACATTTTACATGTCTAAAATTACCTAAGATATACTCAATGTTTGAATTTCTCGCTGCCTGATATCTTTTTCTTTTTACTAACGACTCTGTAGCATATATATTTGTGTAGATTGCACTCCAGCATATCATATGCATTACTGTTCATGAAAATATATTAAAAATTTTGTAGTTAACAATATATTTATATGTATAAAAGACTAAATAGCAGACAGGTTAAATCGTTTTTGACTTCACAAATAAAGCCTAATTTCTTTGATACATATCTATGATAATCATTTTTGGAGAGTTTTGTGTGCTATTAATACATAGATTCCTTGCACGATTCTGAACTGGTACTTGATATGGTTCTACATTAAGAGAAGTGGAAAATTATATCTCCACATACAGAAGAAATATCATTAACCTTCAGGTGTTTGAACCTACCAAACGATAAGGAAACACTTCATAGAATTCAAAGTCCTCTACTTATCTTAGATTAAAGATCATTTTAATTTCAATTTTAGAAAAAATACAAATCATAAATAAGTTCGTGAAATATACTTTTAAGTCCTTAACGTTTGACAAAATTAACATATATTTTTCATGACATGTTATGACATGAATTTTTGAAATTATTAAAACCAACGCTGTGATGTAAATATGATGTAAATGTAAATATTGATCACCAACAGGAACTTCTAGTGAATGACGCTCACATCAATGTACTATAATTCCTTTGGCCTTTTGTTTCCAAAGAGATTGTCTATAATTAGAAAGGGACCCTATTGTTTGAATGAGATAAAAATGTAAATGTTGATAAAAAAGAGAAATAAAAAAAACCCCATCTTCTTCAAGGTTATCTGTGAAAAAAATTATCCGACTCGATTTTTAATCCTCCAGGAAATGATTTTATTCGCTTTTTATTCTTGAGTTCATCCAATTTTGATACCCTAAAATGTTTATCATAAGATTAGTCGGCAGGGGATTCTCACTCCTCCATGAAACCTGATTTTCCGTATGTTTTAGTGTTAAATGGACTTTTGGGCTTGATAACTGCTCTTAACTCCTTACATTTCATTAAGTAAACTCTTTGTTTTTACCCACAACAAATATGTTTAAAGGTAATTAAGTTTTGAAAAGTAGACATCTGTCTTGTGCATTTAAATTGGAAATGTACAAAATGTTAAATCAATACATATAAACAAAATGAAATTTTTGGTATGCTTGTATTTGTTTCTAATTTAGTAATTAAAAAGTTGGGATTTGCGTCAAAAAACTACAGAATTGACGGAGTAATTATGATAATCTGTCTATTGTTTTTTGCTTTAGTTCTATCATCTTTCTACGGAAGCTGGTAGCTATAGGTGCCACGTAGACAAAATATTTTATCTTATGTCCGCAATTTAATTTCTGTCGGCCGCTATATAACTATCTGGCGGCTGCCAGTTAACCTTCTGGTGGCCGCAGATAAAATATTTTTTTATCTTGCACCAACAGCTTCCGTATCTTTCAACGTTCTCAAATAAATAGATCATATACTTATTGATATGATAGAGATAAAAACAAAATGATATATATGCATACTGATTATTCAAATAGCAAAGATCGATTTGTTTGAGACTTCGGGTATTTAAACGCTTAACGTTTGTTATATGCAAAACGAAAGTAGGTTTTTTTTTTCGAGATTTACAGGATGTTTTTTTCGTACACCTGATTTATAAAGGTAAAAAAATTAAGCGTTAGTAATTGATATATTTTTGGGAGTTAAAAATTTGTTTATGACCTTTTTTATTTTAATTGCTTACAAAGGGATCACTAGTAATACAGTAACCACGCATTGGTGAAAATTAGATGAAAGAACACTATTTTGATTTTTAGTTTCGTTTTAAAAGCATATTTAATTCCTAAAGGTAACCCTCTTTATAATGTCTTATAAATGGGTATGAAATACTTTGATATACTGGAAAGGGGAAAATTGAATTAATAAAAGAATATTGTAGATACTGATTTTTTTTCTGAATTCGAAAGTTTTACTGATATTGAAATGACGCTCTTTAAAAGAGATGAGAAGATTGTAAGTTGTTTTCCTTGGCTACAACAGTTAAACTTCCAGATTATTTCTTTGTTTCCACATGTCCTCAAACTATTTTAATCTTAAATCTTTACCTAACATTACTGGATTTGAGGTTAAATTCCACGACTTTACACCTTTTTAGGCTTACATTCTTACCTTTTTTGCTTTTTTTCTTTCCGCAAAATCAAATGTTTTGATTTTAACCTTTAGGCTTTCTAAAATACTTTAGTCAATCAATCTTCCTTAAATTATTTTTTAAAAAAAGAATTAATGATATAATAAATGACAAGCTTCTTGAAAATAATCGTTTTTTTTTCTAACAAAATTAGAAAGTGATGTGAATTTATTAAATGCAAAACAAAACTTTTAAAAATGGTGTAATTACACATCACAGATTTTCAACATGTATCAGGAATGGATTTTATTTTCGAACTGCACAAGATTTCAACATACAAATAATATGATATAATAACTTTCGTATTTTCTCAAGGTCAAAGGTCAGGGTCATTTCATTTTTAGTATCAGTTTTTTTTTTCTATCTTTTAAGACAATTTGAGTTTCTTATTCATGGAATTTAATTTTAAGGAGTCAGATGTAAAACAAAATTGAAATTCAAAGAAGGTGGAAGGACCTCTTATTGTTCTGAGAACAATAAGTCTCCCATTTATTATTGATATTACTATAATTATTATTTTCCAGCTACGTCATCTTTTCAAAACATGAGAAGAGGAAAGGAAAAATACATGTGCTTACATTTCCTAGTTGTACTCATTCAGGTAAGGCCGTGTATTGTACTCTAACTACAGTGGTTTTTTGGCGGAAGTAGTAAAAGAAAATACAGAACAACAAATAATTAATCACTTTTGTGCCTCTGAAATCAGTTTTCAAAAATGCAGTCTTAATGTGACACTTTATAATTAAAACTTTTAACTAAGAGAGAGAGAGAGAGAGAGAGATTTTATTTAATCAATGTTTAATTATAAACGATCATAAAAGCTAGGACTTGACTACGAGTCTACGACAGTGCCTCTCTATAATACAAGGTCAAAGTCATACATGTATAATTTTTTAAAAGTTAACATTAATTACATACATGTAAGAATGTGAAAGTGTATAAAATATTTTTATGAAGATAAATGTGTACTCATTTTGACAAGGCGCATATTATGCCTAATTCTTTTTATTTTAGCTTTTCTAAAATTACCATTCTTTTCCAAATTTCAATGAATAAGTCTATATATAAATTTCCAATTTTTTGCCATCTTGTTGATGTTTAATGCTTAAAATAATAAAAATTCGAAAAGATTTTTCTTTGTTTTTACATTTATTATTACATTTTAAGTAGCACAAATTTTAAATTAGCAACAAAACAATTATTTTGGAAATTAAGCAAAGCAAATTTGGTAGGCTGAAATATATGGAAATAACGTATAGTATTTAAACTCAAAATTCCTTTAAATAATACAAATGTTGGTGGAAATTAAACACGGGCATCGAAAACATCAAAGGTGGAATCTGGTAACAGTGAGGATTGAGCATCCCCTGTCGACCAGAGTTACACCCGCTGTGTACTCTTTGTCATGATAAAAAAAAAATAACGGAAACCCCATCTATAATTTCAGATCATTGATACCGTTTTAAGCTGTCCTGCATCGATGCCAACTATTTCGTACGTATCCCATTGTCCAACAAGTCAAGAAGAATGGACAAAGGCAGCTGAACGGAAGAATTGCGAGAGCATTGCGGTAATTCAGAACTGTACTGATCGGAGTAAATTTCAATATCATTGTTTAATGAATCACTGGAAAAACGCAACACTTGAAGTTTGTGCGCCTATTTTCTACTTACAAGGTATGTCTTTACAAATCTAATGTAATGTTTATATACTTTTATTAGTATATGTAAAAATGTAAAGAGGTCAATTTTAAAGCTTGAAGACAAAACAGGCTTTTATAGTTAAGATAACTCATTAAACTAAATGCAATTTTTAGGATATTGTGCAGAATACAACATACAAATGAAACAAGTGGCAGAAATTTACGACGAAGGATTCGAATGTCTGAAGTTTAATGGCACACAAAAATGTCCACGAAGATACCTGTCCAATGAGGCCTATAAATGTAATGTCAAGTACATTTGTAAGACGTGTATCTAAACATGGAGGACTATCAATACAGCATATACATTCATTTCATTTTTTTTTCTTTAGATCAACGATGCTATAGGTACAAGAATATAATTATGAGTACCGAGAAATTAAGGTAAACAATTATTCGGACTTGAACTTGTGTGAAATAATTGATGTACATACATATGCATATGTGTTACAGAAGGCGGTGTAAGTAATATTAATTTACTTTATTCCAAAGTCGAATGAGAAAGAGGTAGTATTTTTTATTACAGTTCAAAAGCCAAAGACAATAGTGTGATTGGACTCGTGTTTATTGTCATCGTTTCACTTCTATTTGGAATCCTTGCCTTCGTGGTTGTGATGATGAGAAAGGGAAAATGTGATAAACTCAGCAAAGGTAAACAAAAAGTGGAACAATCTAGTTTATATAAAATAAAATGATGCTGGTTTTCATAATACACTGAAGGCGGCGTGTACGAGGCTAAAATGGTGGCGTTATTTGATCATAAAGTTCTTCAATAGCCCAAGGGTCAATGTCCTTCTCTGGCCATTACCTTATGTATGAGATCTTGACAAAACATTACTTGTTAATTCTTTAACTTAACATATCTACATTACACTTCATGAGTAATTTCTGTTTTACTTTTTGTTTTCCCCATCAGTGTTTTTTTAACAAAGAGATGGATAGAAATATGTTTTACTCCTAATTTATACACCGGTAATTATATGTTGTTCAAATTAAATCACGTTAGAATAAAACATAATTATAAGTAAAGTTTAAAACTGTTGACAGTAAAAGAGACACAAGCAAAAGAGCTGCAAAATAATATTAACATAATTTTATCTCTTGGTTTCAACAGACCAATAAGAATTCGGAACAGTAAAAACTTGATAACTAACTATTTCCAGAATGGCATATTTAATTTTATGTTTGTAAAATTTGGATATTTTCTCAACATATATATTTGAATATTTATATTGAACCACAATGCACTCGAAAATCATTTAATGGAAGTTAACAAAGATGTTAAACTAATAATTTTAAATTTTTGGAATTTAAATAAATAAACCAAAAAAAAAAAAAAAAAAAAACGCACAACACACAAAACCAATTACTAAAATATTGGTCATAAAAATTATTTTTGATGTATATATTAAGTTTGTTTCACTTAATTCTAACCATAATCTAATAGAAATATTCTTAAGCTGTGTTTATCTTTTTTTAATAGACCATATTGTGTATAAGTATTGCTCAAAACAGGGAATAGCATTCACTCTCTGTGAAACAGTAATTAAGGCAATAATAGTCATAATGAAAAGTATTCATTTTCAGGAAATATTGATTCAAGTGAGGTCATGACATTCTAAGGATATAGTGGGGTCACAATGGGGACGTAAAATATTCCTTTTTGTTAGAATTGGAATTAGGCGGAAGATTGAACGCTGTAACCACTACACTACGAAGTCTATGAATATTCGTTGTGTGTACGTGTGACTACAATAAATGAGTTTATTGAAGCTAATATTTTTTTCCAGAAAAGTTTGATTTTCACAAAGAATGGATTCAGTCTCAATTTGGATGTAGAAAAAATGTGCATATTGAAACTCATTTATACATTTCAACATAGGATACCTGCCTTAATTCTGCAGGAAATAGGTTCAAAGACAATGGACTATGCGTGAACAGAAACACTGTTGCTTACTTACATTGGAAAATTTAATGGTAACAAGCAAATTCAAAGAATTGCGGTCCCCCGCTTTCGGTGTCTTTGTGGGTGGGATCTCATTTTTATGACATATTGTGTCTAATATGAACAACCTATCATATGTCATTTATTGAGAAATTATCACTTAACTCCAAGGTCAAGGTCAAAGGGTTAAAGTTCTTGGTATCCAATGAAAAGTCTTCTCACAGGGATTACATATGTGAAGTATAAAAGCCCTAGCCCTTACCATTAAAAAGTTATGGTCAAGGTTAAAGTTTTTTCATATGTACGAAAAATCTCCAAGGTCAAGGACAAAAGGTCAAGGTTGTTGATATCAAATAAAAGGTCTTGTCACAAAATATACATATGTGAAATATGAAAGTCTTAGTATCTACTGTTCAAAAATTTGTGGCCAAGGTCAAAGTTTTTGAGAAGTTGTTGAAACTTAAAGGTCAAAAGGTCAAAGTTCTTTGTATCCAATGAAACGTCTTTACAGAAGAATTAAATGTATGAAGTATGAAAGCCCTAGCCCTTAGTGTTCAAAAGTTATGTTCAAAGTTAACGTTTTACATAAGAACGGAAATCTCCAAGGTCAAGGTAAATTAGTCAAAGTTGTCTATATCCAATGAAAGATCTTTTCACAAAGAATGTACATGTGAATTATGAAAGTCCTAGTTTCTACCGTTCAAAAGTTATGGCCAAAGAAAATGTTTGGAATTTTTGTGTAAAAGTGGGTCAAACTCCAAAGTCAAGGTCAAAAGGTCAAGTTTTGTGGTACCAGAAGAAAGGTCTTATCACAGGGAATAAACATGTGAAATATGAAAGTCATATCTCAACTAAATCAAAAGTTATGGGCAAGGTTAAAGTTTTTGTGACGGACTGACAGACGGACAGACGAATGAGATTTAATGTCCCCTCGCTTTCGCGAAAGCTGGGGACAATATAATGAATCCAGTTGCTTATTCCTGTTCTTATATAATGCTAAGCATATCTTAGTCTAGCACAAATTGTGTAATTAACTGTCAAAAACATTTTTTTTTCTTTCTCACTTCTAAAGGCAGGTCATTCTAACAGCATAAAACTGCCCTACAATTAAAACATTTTAGCATGCAGTGTTTAGAGCTTCCTAAGCTCTTTTTTTCCATTATTTAAACGTAAATGAAGAATGGAGACTTTTACACACTCATGTTGAAATCATTGTAACGGCTTTTACAAACCCGTATTCTACTAAATATAATTATAACCATCCACGTCAACTTTAAAATAAGATTATCAATTAACAAGCACTGTATAGTTCAATAAAATGATTGAATCTAACCTATTTATGAGGATTAAATGAAACAAACTTATAGTAAAATATCTCTGAGCGGGGGATGGGGGATGGATACCCTCACCCTTTACGTCATCTTTCTTAATGTGACAATGATCTAGATTTCTGAGTTGCAGTAAAATATATGGAGATAATGAACACTATCCAAGCTGAAAACTCCATTAAACAAAACAAAATAGGAGCAGAGCAAACACGGACCTCCAAATCATCAGAAGTGATATCAAATGTCATGGAGGAGTGAGCATCCCCTGCAGACCGGTCAGACCTACTGTGAGCTCCTTGTTATGATCGGTTAATAATGGGGAAAATCCGTCGTCAATTCAGTGTATAACAATGAACTAAAAATTAGTATGAAAAACGTCAGTAAGTGCTTTACAGTCAGTTTTGAATATTTTTAATATCCAAAAGAACCAAAATGAATTTGAACTTATATAATTTTGGATTCCGAAACTTCATAAGAATCCTTACAAATGAAGCGTAAGCATCCCCCACCGATAGTAACACCTGCCGTGACTCCCCGTCACGATCGGGAAAAAACGGAAAAATATGTTTTCAACTCAGCATATAAACAATGGACCAACAATCAGCAAGAAAAACGCCAGTCAGCACCCGACTCAATGATAAATTGTACCTGCTGACAAGGTCACCGTATCGACCAGAGAACATATAAAATGATCACTTTAAAAGAGACTTCTGATATTCTTGATTCATCAACTTGTTTGTCAATAATTTACCTAGTTTTAGAAACAGTTCAAACGTAGATAATGCTCTTGCGCACCAAACCAACAGAGATACATAAACTTCGTATGCAGGCGACGCAGGTACACCGCTGCATAATCAAGGGAAGTTGACGATAGAAAAGGTAAAGTCATCACGTTTATCATATAATCCGGCTGCCAGATCACCATCAACATCCTCCTCAAGCAAAATATCATGTACAAACAAAGATGCATAAAAGGTTCCATTAGATGTTTCACCAAGCCTCTTTCTTTACACCTCACACAAATATTAATAGTAGTGAAGGAGAAAGTTCAAGAGTACTTTGCAACAATATATTCAATAAGTGGTGTCATTGTATCGACCATAGAACCTACGAAATGATGACTTTCATCGAGACTGTTGTTAATTTTGTTTCATAAATTTGTCAGTCAATAATTGTCCTCGTTTTAGAAATTCTACATACTTAAAGCATGCTCTTGCATATCGAATCAATTGAGATATGTAAACTCCGTATGCAGGTGATGAAGGTATATTGCTGCATAAGTAAGCGACGTTGACGATTGAAAAGTTATAAAGTTATCACGTTTATCACAGAGCATGGTTGTTAAATTACTATTAACGTCTTTTTCAAGTAAAATATCCAAATATGAAACAGATGTGTCAGACTCCTAGGTATCTTTCATCTCAAGCTCACCTGGAATATATGGTGTCGACATTAGAATGGAAATAACAATTGTTAACTGCCAGCACGTCGTCGATATATCTAAATATCAAAATGAGAGCCATAGCTTTTTTTTTCTTCCTCTCACGTATAAGACTTTAGACAAATTCTGTTTCATATGAAAACAAAAAATTTTTCCTCTAATAACGGGGCGCAATTGGTACCCATGGGAAATCAAATGGATTTTTGGAAGACTTGGTCTTTCTAAGAAGAACAAAAAGCTACATTACTTTGTTTTTATGTATTGACAAACATAAGCATACTTTTATAAAAATTGTCTGTTCATTTAAACAGATGGCACTGAAGAAGGACGAACCCTCTTACATGTACAGCGGACGGAAACACCAAAGGAAAACATTTCAGAAGCTGACAATTTTTCTCCAGGGTGTCAACAGCCTAATAAGAATTCAGAACAGAATAAACTTGGTAAGTCATTATTCCAAATTTTGATTTTATGATTTTAAAAGTTTGGATATTCTCTCAACTTATATTAAGAATGTGAACTCCGTATTCTGTGCATTTATATAAAAACACAAAACACTCAAAAATCTTAAATGTCAATGATAAGCTTATTCCTTATTACCTCTTCATTTAAACAGATGACACTGAAGAAAGACGAATCCTCTTGCATGAACAGCGGATGGAAATGCCAAAGGAAAACATATCAGAGGCTAACAGTTTTTCTCCAGGGTGTCAACAGCCTAATAAGAATTCAAAACAGAATAAACTTGGTAAGTCATTATTCCAAATGATATATTAAATTTTATGATTTTAAAAGTTTGGATATTCTCTCAATATATATTAAGATTGTGAAATCCGTGCATTTATATTTATGCCCTGTTCACATGGAGAGATTAATTCGAATTAAGGTAGGACCAAATAGATAGGTCAAATTTTTCTTCAAATTCAGTTTTTCTGAAACTTTGATATTTTGTTCTTGGATACAGAATTTCTCTTTATATATGATATAAAAGAAATTCAACCGCACATTTTTTGCCCACATAGTCTGAAATATGGCCTTTCAGACCCCTGTTAGAAGTTTGTGAAATCATACATTCCACTTGAGAATGAGCCTTATTTTAGAATTTTCTATTGATCTATTGCAAATTTGTGAAACACTTTTAATGAAGATAACCTTTTTGTTACTTTAAATCAGTAAGTCACATTGATACTGGAAAATTTGGGTAAAATATTAAGTAAAAAAGAACATTTATTGTGTCAGAAACTGAAAATTCACATGTAAATATCCGACAGTTTAAGTTTTCAAATTGATTCAAATTGGTCCTAGAATAAAATGTGTAAAAATAAAGAAAATTGAACCCGTACAGTGGTTTCAGATATTTGGTGATTTATAAAAAATTCAATGGCAAAAAAATAAAAGATTCAGTAGATGACGTCACAATATTTGACCTTTGACCTCTTGATATGACCTTGACCTTTGTAGTACATAAAGAATAGAGACTCCTTATATATGTTTTCAAATATCAGCCCTCTACTATTTATGGAACAAAAGTTGCACTGCATTTTATAACAGACTGTTACATTATTGTCTATTGCACTTAGATAGCGTAAACACATTCCAAAATGTAAGCTCCCAAATGACCAATATATAGGATTCTCTGATTTTTTTTCACAAAATATAACGCATATTTGCCAAAACTTATTATTTTTCTTTCAGGGCTGATTCATTGTTGTCGGTATAGTAATATTTCTCTTTTTTCCTCCAGTACTTTTTTAAGAAATGGTTAAAATAGAACCCACGGGTGTTTTGTCCAACCTTAAATGTAAGTTAATGCAAATTAAATTTGAAATGCGTTCACCTGGGGAGTTTTATGTGAATTAGTTTAATTCAAATAAATTTATTGCACATTAAACTACTTCGCATTATCTCCGTGTGAACGCCAAGCAAAGCTAATTCGAATTAGATTTTAACGCATGCGTAATGACAAAATTAAGTCAAATGCCACATGACAGCGGTCAGCTATAGGTAAATGTACTCATGCCATTTTTAAGTGAAAATTAAGAAAAATTGCGTTAATTAAAATACTTCACTTTCGCTTCTGCTTCGCAGTTAAATTCGCATTATTTTAATTGGCATTATTTTATCTCGAAAAATGCGAATTAAGCTCTACGTGTGAGCAGGGAATAAACACAAAACACTCGAAAATCTTTAATATCAATGAACAGCTATTTGCCTTTTGTCCGATCACTCTTTTTCCCGTAGTTTGAGAAGATCTTAATCTGTTCTACTATCAGGGATCATTGGCTGGGGGCTATGGATATTATTCCTCTGTTCTCAGCACTTATGCTTAATATTCAATTAAAGTTGATAATATTTTAACTTTCGGAATTTGAATGAACATATAGCATTCATAATGTAAATGAACAATTTGCTTTCTTCAAAATTGTGAAAGAAAAATCAAAAGAAAATAAACGCTTGGATTATATTGGTCATATTATTTGAAATATTTTTAGCTCACCTGAGCCGAAGGCTCAATTGAGCTTTTCTGATCAAAATTTGTCCGTCGTCTGTCGTTGTTGTTGTCGTTGTCGTCGTCGTCGTAAACTTTTCACATTTTCATCTTCTTCTCAAGAACCACTGGGCCAGTAAAGATGAAACTCATGTGGAATCATCCTCAGGTAGTGTAGATTCAAGTTTGTTCAAATCATGACCTCTGGGGGTAGGGTGGGGCCAAAATTGCCGATCAAAGTATTACATAGGAATATATAGGATAAATCTGTAAAAATATTCTTCTCAAAAACCACTGTGCCAGGAAAGATGAAACTCATGCGGAATCATCCTCATGTAATGTAGATTCAAATGTAGATTCAAATTTGTTCAAATAATGACCCCCGGGGCTAGGGTGAATCAAAATGGCTGATCAAAGTTTATATATAGGAAAAATCTTTTAAAATCTTCTTTTCAAGTACTTCAAAGCCATGATTAGTAATATTTATATGGAATTATCCTCAGGTAGTGTAGATTCAAGTTTGTTCAAATCATGATCCCCTTGGGGGTTAAAATTCAAGCCCCCCCAACCCCCCCCCCACCTTAGTAAACTTTCAGTTCTGATCTGATATGTGCTTTTTCCTAGCCGATGTGCTCAGGTGATCGCTGTGGCCCCTGGGCCTCTTGTTGACGTATGGATCAAGTTTAACTAAAAGCGTAAAGACAAGGACTGGACCACAAGAGAGGGTCGAAATTTTACTTGAAAATATAGAAGAGATGTTTAAAAAGTTTCTTTTAATATTATTAAGGAGGTCATGATAAGTGATATTTTAAAGAGTTTAAAGATCCTCAAGTTGTAAAAAAAAATTCTTACTGTATTGTAAAACGCTTTGATTAGCATTTATGCCAGAAAGCGCTATATAAAAACAATCATAATTATTATAATCATTAAAATATCTATCTTGTTCAATTCCTAAAGGTAGGTTGAGGTCAAATGGGATATCAAGGTTACACTTACACTAGAAAAATTTACAAAAAGAATTCCCTTTGAATTTATTCTCATGAACAGCTAGTCTGCAATCATTCTAACGTACTCAGTAATGCAGATTTGTTCTTTTAAATTACGACCTTGTGTGAGGAAGTACTAATTCAAATGTCTATAATTGACAAATGGTGTAAGGGGTGGGGACATAGGGGATGATAGGGCTATATTGAAATGGAAACTAACAAGGATTATTTTATATTTGTTGATTAAGCAGGGTCACTAAATTCTAACATTCCATTCTGATAGAAATATTCAAAAGTTGTGTAGACCTTTTTTGAGTCACAGATCTTTGTTAAAAGTATGGCAGAAATCAGGGAGTAGAATTCACCTATGGGGTTTAAAAAATCATATTGCTAAACATTACTAAACAATGAAATTATTTTTAAATATTCTGATAATTTACATGTTGGTTATGGGGACTAGTTTGAGTGTTGCTGCAAATAAACCTGGAGTATAATAAGCATTGTTTTCACGAATATTAATTGTATTTCTATGGCAGAGAGAAAAATGAACATTTCTAAAAATGCTATAAAATTACATACGGATAGTACGTATAGATGACGGAAGTGCTAAAGGTAAAAATTTTAGAAATTTAAATTCTTCTTTAAAACATTTCAAGTACTCGAGCTATGAAGAATAATTTAGAACCCTATATCACCACTCAGTAATAGAAAAGGAAGATTTCAGCAAACTGAAGATGTTGGTAATTGCAACATTTTGATACAGAAGTATAAAAGAATGGTAAATTTTTCTACATACACATTTACATTATCACCAATGTATTTTGACCTACTGGAAATAAAAATAAATATTTTTTAAATAGTATGCCGTAAAGTCAAACTAGAAAAAAAAGTCATTTTCTTTGTCTATTGGAAAGTCACCTAAGCTGAGAGTTCGTTGTATTTTTTAATCATAGGGCGTTGGTCTTCTTTTCGTCTTCCGTCCGTCTGACCGTCTATTCATAAACTCTTCATATTTTGGTTTCTTCTCCAGAATCAAATGTCGACCCACGCCTTCTTTCAAGTGGACATTTGTCATAACTGACTCAACTGTTTAAAAATCTTTTTAAAAAAAGGAAAGACAAAATTTAAGAAAACAAACACCATTAGAGAATTTGTTTAAAAAGAGATCTCCTGGTATAATTAAGGTAGAGTTACAAATAAAAATCAATGTTTTACATAAATGTATACCGAAAAAATAATGAAATATATTTTTTTTACTAAAAAATAAATCCAGCAAAAATGCCAAAAATAAATCCAGCAATACCCTGATTAGTTTTAAATACGAGGGTTGTTCAAATAGTTCGTAGACTCTTGTCATAACTTTTTTTTTTTTTTAAATTTAACTTTGTATTATTACCAAATTTGGTTCACATACTAGTATTTAAGCAACAGATTCAAATAAAGTTATGGTGGCCCGCGTGGTCATATTGGTTAGAGCGACTGCTCTGGAGTGGCGAAGTATGCAGTTTATCTTTACATCGTGGTTTCGAATCCAAATGTGGAACTTGGATACCAGTCCTTTGGATGAGACCGTATAAACAGAGGTCCCTTGTCGCAGTAGGTGCTGGCACGAAAAAAAAAACCCACTGCACAATGGCCCTAAGTGCCAAATATAGGACAAAATTTGCAGCTCTCCACCGACAAGTGGTGGCGTCTTCATATGATTAAAACATTCTCGAGTGGGACGTTCAGCAATATACAATCAGTCAATCAATTAATGTTATGATATTCAAAGAATATACTGGGGTCACAATGGGAGCATGATATGAAAAATAGTTTGAATTATATTTTAATATTCTGATGACAAGATAGGGGACAAGTATAAGTGTTGCAGCAAATAAACCTAGAGTATTACATGTATAAACAATATTTATCTACATCTACTTTACATATACCCTGTAGGTCTACGGACGAAGCTTCAAGATGATTGTAACGAGTAAAGTCAAGTTCTTTTTTACAGTTCTTTTATTTTAATTAAATTATCAAATTGGCAATGTACGAAAGCCCAGAAGGCTCATTCGAGATTCGAGTTTCCAAATACGAGATTCGAAATTCGAGATTCAAAATTCGATATTCGAGATTCAAAATTCGAGTTTCGAGATTCAAGATCCAAACGAACCAATCAAAAGCGGGTTCAACATTTGATTATTTCCCTTTATTATGTTTTTACTATCAAGAAATAATTCAATATAATTATATCAAATGGGTCATTTCATTAAATTATAATGCAAGAAAAATTGTTATATACATTAGAGGGAAATTTAAATAATTAATGGATTTTTGATCCGCAATGAATATTTCAATTCATATTATAGATTCTTAAAAATTAAATAGATTACATATATCAGAAGTATATAATTATATTTTTGTATGAACGACTAATTACCGGCCCCCAGGAGGTGGTCGGTTATATGATGTGAAAGTTTGAAGTCACTGTGCGTTTCTGCGGAGTTAAAACAATTTAAATAAAGAAATATTTAACAGTAATATAATAGTATATTGTAAAGCATCGTCGCAAGCCACGGGTTTGGGTCCATTCTGTTTGTGGAAATAGAATGGACACAAAACCCGTGGCTTGCGACGATGATTAAAAAGACGGTCTAAAGGTTAAAGAAGAACGCACAATAAACATAAAATTAAAAATTGTTAATGAAGAATGAGGTAAATATTTCAACTAATACTGATTTAGAAATTTAGATATGTTTGAGGTGCGGAGAAAATTAAGACATGTGTTGGGCGTAGTCTAAAGCAAAGACCGCGTTATGTATATTACACAATTTTACTTTCTCTATTCAAACGGGATTTGTACGTATTTATTTTAAAATGACGTGTACATATGTACATATATAAACATTTTGAAAAATATGGTTAAATTCAAATTCATTAAAAGACTTAGCAGGCTACAAAATATTAACAAGATTTGGCCCTAGCAGACGAGGATAATGCACGTTTTACAATGTGCCAAGAATTTTCCCGCTACAACTCAAAGAGAAGAAATGTAGTGGCGGATCTAGAGGGAGTTTAGTTTTTTCCTCTAAGAGAGAGCAAGGATACCAACATATTTGTTGCATTTTTATTAAATTAAACTACACTGCATATCTAGTTATAGATTACATTAAATTTTAGTTTTAAACTTTTAATGTAAATGCCATACAGGCCGACGGTTCAAAAGTTGTTGACGCAGAGTACCAGAGGGTTAATACTGAACATGCATTATATATATAATTAAGAAAATCAAGCAATGTCAAGCACAAGCTTTTAATATCACGAGGATATATATTAAAAGATAAATATATGATATTTTAAAAACAGATCACCATAGTCTTTAGTTGCTTCATAAAAGGAACATTAATTGGTTTGCGGCCGATTTTTGACGCTTGCATCAATATATGTGCCTTGTCGTAATTCTTAGAAAAACACAGGTACGTGTGGACAAGACCCCCCCCCCCTCCTTGATATTGAACCCCGGGGCTTATTTCTCTGTTATGTGTAGCCTTACAATACGAAAAAAATCGCTGGCGTAAAACCCCCATAATAATCGCTCAACCAAAAAAAAAAAAAAAAAAAAAAATCAAAACAAAACAAAACAAAAAAAAACACTATTTATTACCCCACTTTACAAGAAAGAATGCTGTTTACGGAGAAAATGTGGGATTATTACGTCAGTGATGCAGAGTCAGTCCGATAGCATGGACTAAGACAGAAATACATTGTATATGTAGAGACAGTGTCAATCGACATTTAAAGTTAAAACAACATAAATGCATTTAACACCAGCGGGGGTACAACGTAAACAGACTGGAGTGGTATATCCTTCTCTTATAATGTATAGTGGGTATTTGGGGGGGGGGGGGTGTTGAGCGATTATTCTGGGGATTTTACAATTTTTTGTTATTGTATACATGATGAATAAGTTTAATAAATATAACTTGTGAAAAAAATGTCCAATAAGCCCTAGGGTTGAATATCAAGGGGGAGGGGGGGGGTGGGGTTGTACCGTTCACAAGTACCTGCGGTTTTCCTAACTGAGGAAATGCATAAAAATTAAGTTAAGTAGACAATTCAAAAAAATATATACTCCTTAAATATAAAATCTATTTAATATTTAAGAATCTATAATATAAATAAAAATACTTTTTGCTGATCAAAATTCCATTAATTATTTAAATTTCCTTCTAATATATATAACACTTTTTCTTGCATTGTAATTTAATCAAATGACCCATTTGATATAATTGTATTGAACTATTTATTGATAGTAAAAACATAATAAAGGGAAGTAATTACATGTTTTGATTGGTTCGTTTGGATCTTGAATCTCGAAACTCGAATTTTGAATCTCGAATTTCGAATTTTGAATCTCGAATTTCGAATCTCGTATTTGGAAACTCGAATCTCGAATGAGCCTTCTGGGCTTTCGTAGCAATGAGCTACAAACAAACAAAAATATATATACACACATTAGCAATAGAACACACAAACAAAAATAAAGTAATTAATCAGCATATCAAATTAAATTCAAACGAACACATACCACCAAAATATGGCGATGCCACACCAAGTCACTCACTCGTACTTTTACTGCACGTATGGTCTCTACAATTAAATAAAGAAGATACCGGTATTTATTATATTAAAGATAAAAAATATAGTATTTAGTGTAATTCAAGTTAAATAAAACACAAGATTTACACCATTCTTACAGTAACATGTATCACTCTCAAACTTGAATACGTTCCATTCAACATAGGGGCGTCAGCACAGTGAGTATAAATAAATTACTTGACGAATCAGTTTAAAATCTTAGAGATTTACTCAACAAAATAATAATTTTATAAATTCAAATCACTGCACTGAAAATCAATAAAAAATAGAAAACAACTAGATCAATATTCAAATAGAATTTTATAAGGATATTTATAATTAAATCTCTAAAGAAAATAAAATACCTGGCGCTAGGACAAAAACCCTATAAATAGACTATCGGTTTCAGTAAGTATGGTGCGCGTGTCGCGTTCTTTTAATATGCGCAAAATCAACTGTTACATGATCTTCGTCAAATTAAAGTTTCCTTTCTCCGATAGATATATTTACATCAATTTGGCCCAAATGTACATGTTGAGTCTTAATCTCGGAAAAATGAATTGCACTTTATTATTACTTATTGTTTTCAGGAATATAATTTTTATTCCTCTAGATCTGTCAGAGAAAAAACCCGAAACATTTCCAAAAATACTATAGAATTATATCATATTAGGAGTGTACATTCAATTAAAAACCGAGTGGCTTCTACCAAAATTTATGCGACATTGATATAGATTTCTAGTTGCAGGTATATCTAAGAAGAACAAAAAAAATGCATATTAATATTATGAATTACAGACTTATTAGCATAATTTTAAGTTGTCTATGATTTAAATAGATGAAACGAAAGAAGAAACTGATCTTCATTCAGCAGACAGAAATGTCAAACGTAAGCATTTGAGTAACTGATAATTTCCTTTTAAAACAGTTCATGAACTTTCATTATAAAGAATAAAAAAGCCCATATATATTGGAATTGCCATGGGTACAAATTGCGCTCCGTTTTTAGCAGACTTATTTTTATATTCATATGAAGCAGAATGTATACAAAATCTTATACGTGAAAAAATGAAAACACTTGATGTGGCCTTCAACTCGAAATTTAGGTATATGGACGATGTATTCTCAATTAACAATGGTAATTTCCATTCCTACGTCGATACGATATATCCTTGTGAGCTTGAGATAAAAGATACCACAGAGTCCGACACTTCTGTTTCATACATGGATATTTTACTTGAAAAAGATACTAATGGTAATATAGCAACCAAGCTATATGATAAACGTGATGACTTTAACTTTTCTATCGTCAACTTCCCTTACTTATGCAGCAATATACCTTTATTACCTGCATACGGAGTATATATATCTCAGTTGATTCGATACGCAAGAGCATGCTGTACGTATGAACAATTTCTGAAACGAGGGAAATTATTGACAAGCAAGTTGATGAAACAAGAATATCAGCAGTCTCGTTTAAAGTCATTTATTTTGTAAGTTCTATGGTCGATACAATGACCTTGTCAGCAAATACAATTTATCATTAAGTCAAATGCTGACTGACGTTTTTTATACCAATTGTTAGTCCATTTATACACTGAATTGACGACGGATTTTTTCCGTTATTTCCTGATCATGACAAGGAGCACACGTCGGGGACCATATGAACGAGGACGATAAAGAAGTAACAGATCTTTTCAATATTGCAGATATATATTTTCTGCTTTTGTTCAAAATGTATTGAGTATTGAAAAACAAAGAATGGATTTGTTTCAAAATCAAAATGTTTGATATTGTAGCAATACCATCTACAAAGTCAAAGCCTGCACCGGCACCGCCGAAAAATTTTATTAACAAGAATGATGAAACAAAGTGAGTACTTGTACGAGTAATATGGTACATCTTTCGATATTAAGGTGAATACTTTTTGTTTTCTGTTTCAAAGACCTATATACCTAGGTTTTCAGACTTGGTTGGAACAAGAGTATTATATAATTTCAAAACTTTGAACACTAATTATAAGATGAAATAGTTTTGGTAATATTTACATCCACTGAATATTTTTTCCTTTATTTCTTATGAAGACCATTGCCATTTATCAGTGCATGAACAACACTGAGCAAGCCACATGTGTAGTTTTCTTGATTAATGGCTGTTCCATCAGTTCTGCATATAATGAAATATTTATCTTAAAAACAATAGTTAACAAATAATTTTACTTTGAGTGATTTTTAATACAGATGTAAATATAAACAATAAAATGCTTTATTTGTTTATTAGTACGGGAACTAACATCGAAGCAATTGCAGAAAAAAATTACATAACCCGCTTACACGTGTTATGTATTTTACTGCAATAGCTGCATTATTAATTCCCGTACTAACAACTATAGAAAGCATTTTATTATTTAAATAAAACAATGACACTGCAAAGCGGAACAACAATTCGCATAAAGGATATCTACGAGGGCTGTTCAATAAATAATGTCCTGAACTGTATGACATGCAACTTTTCTCTCATCATTGAATCTTAATGAATTGATAACAGTTTATTTGACCACTTTTCATCACAGAGTTTCAGAGTGAGAAGCTGGAAAACAAGGGCTATTCGAGACACTGCATTAAAAATGAAGGGTAAAGAATCAGTAAACTAGAATGAAAATAAACGCTTCATCAAAGCTGCTGTAAAAAAAGTTGAGAATCCCAAAGAAATATTCACTGAAATATGTGGAATTTACATCAACCAATGTATGTTTTATAGACACATGTGCAGGTGGATTTCAATGAACATAAATGGTATAATGGGCATCAAAAATTGGTAGCGTCCTTGGCGATAAGGATTTACAACAACCATTGTATTGTTTGCCAAAATTTAAAATATAATCACTGATGATGTTTAATTACCTTTAAGACAAATAGCAAATTTAATAGACATCATCTTGGGGGTAGTTCACACTGTTTTAAAGAAACATTTGACAGTAAAAGGGCTTAGTACTCCATGTTTTGAAAAACGAGTGAGAACGAAATCGTGTAAGAATATCTAAACAATTATTTGAAAAAATCATAAATTGTAGTTATCCATGTTTGTCTGAAATTCAAGCAGATAATGAAACATGAATCCATTGCTTTAAACCCTTAAAACAAATTTACAATAAGATGTACTTGACGAAAAAGCAAAGATCTGAGAAAAGCAAAGAATTACAAATGCACAAACATAGTTTTACATGCCATTTTCTTTAATATTAGTGGCCTTGTTGTTCAAATTCTTGTTCAAGGTGCCAGCTCATTTTCTGAAGGAGTTTAGAAAGCAAAATTTTTGCAAAAAATCGAAAGGTTTATGAGAGGAAAAAACCATAATCAGGATTCCACTACATTAAATTTCTTCGTAACAGCGTCCAAACCCATGCGCCATAGAGAGTAAAGTAGTTTTGGAGATAATAGGGAAGTTTATGTATTGTCACATCAGCAATATTCGTCAGATCTTTTTTCCCTTTGACATGTTTCATTTTCCAAACTTAAAAAAAAACCTTTTAGAAAGAAACAAGTCCAGGAAAATATTCCAGTATACGAAGGGGCATACTCAAAAATGTTTTCTTAGAACAATTTGCAATTGGATAAAAACATTACAGACATGTATTTTAATTAAAAGAGAATATTTAAGTGAAATTATTAATTTGACTAAATCGTTGAAAAGGACATTATTTATTGAAGAGCTCTCGTATAAATCAAGGCAGCATTACCGGTAGACATCGATCCCGAATTAAGACACTTCCATTTCGAACATGATTACCTCACAAACAAACAGATACAGTAGAGTTAATCGTTGTGAGGGAATTACAAAGTATTCAGGCATTTAACATCACGAAAATGAACGAACGTCATAAAGAAATCCACCAATATTCGTGATTTTTACTTTGCTCTGCGTCAATAACACCTGTAGTATATAATACAACAATGTTAGATAGACTTTGGCCATAAAAACTCCCTCTTCGAACGCATGACAATTATTGAAGAAATTTTTATGAATAATTTTGTGGAGTTTGACAAATGGTGTTTGTATCTTTTTTGCATCCATTAAACAGGTTTGCAAATTATGGAACTTTAATGTTTAATGAAATTTACTTTGAAGGTCAAAATATCTTTACATACTAATTTGTTCAGTCTTTTGGTTCTGTTTTAGATTAGCTGAACAAGAACCAAAAACCGTTAAGATGGCAAAACACCTTCACCAACTCCTTCAAAGGAGCATGCAAATGATTAGTAAGTTGAAAAAGTTGAAAATGTTCGACAAATGGTTGGTTTTTTCATAAAGAGACAAATTTATCTCAGTGATTTTATTCAATCATTCTTTTTTTTGTTTTAGATGCTCAACTATTCAGATAAATACTGATGTCTTCATAAGGTCCAAGTGAAAAAGTTTCTGCGAGAAGCTGATTCATAAGTTTAAAAGACAAAGTATATAAATGAAAGCAAAATATCTGTGAAGTATTTTGCATTATTTTCATTGAAATTGATTTGCTCATTTTGTGTTTATATAAAGTTATTACACAATAGATAAACCAAAATTATCCTATAAAATTAAGTTTTTTTCAGAAATTCTAATATTTTTGTTCTTGGTTACAGAATCTTTCTTTATTTTTAGCTCTACTGGTCAAAGATCAGAAGAGCTTATGCAATGGTAAGGTGTCCGTCGTTCGAACATTTGCCTGGCTGTCTGTAAACAATTTTTCAAAACGCTAGTCCTCCTATAGTTTTGGTCCGATTTCAATATAACTTGGCACACAAGTAGACTACACAAAACTACATAACCTAGTGCATCGATTTTTTATTTTGATGAACGGTGTTGCCAGTATTACTAGAAATAAAAATTTTCATGAAATTCATTAAAACACTACTCCTCCTACAGTTTTGGTATGATTTCAATATCACTTGGCACACAAATAGACTATACCAAGATATCAGTCTACATTTTACTCAAAGATAAATTGTATTTGCTGACAAGGCTATTGTATCAACAATAGAACTTACGAAATGATGACTTTAAACGAGACTGCTGCTCATATTCTTGTTTCATCAACTTGTTCGTCAATAATTTACTTCGTTTTAGAAATTGATCATTCTTTTCCGTATCGAATCAACCGAGATATATAAACTCCGTATGTAGGTGATGAAGGTATATTGCAGCATAAGTAAGGGAAGTTGATAGAAAAGTTAAAGTAATCACGTTTATCATAGGGCTTGGTTGTTAGAATACCATTAACGTCTTTATATTTACATTTCCAATGTCTTTGTCCGATACACAAGGGTTGTCCCAGAAAATTTTGTGCGCTGGTGTTTAAAATTTCATTTATTTGACATCATTAATGACAAATATATGGCGATATTTGCCAAAGCGCTTTGAATAAGACATTGTTAAAAATGGTAACGTTAAGCGGTAATGTGGAGCAACAAACTATCATGCAACACTATGTTGAGTGGGATTGGACTCCTGTATGTAGGAAAAATAGATGATGTTAACGATGAAAAACCACAAATTTAACTACATGTATGAGAAAAACAGGTTTATCTCTAGTAGAAGGGACTCGAAGTCGACTTAACTGGTTATGCGATAGAAGAGAAAGACGAACTGAAAAGACAAGAGCGTGACGTCATAGGTCTACGTGAAGACTGCTGTTAAATAATTCGATCAGTTTGGATTATGATCGGGATTGGGAAATTGTTTATTAAAAGAATTATCTTCGCAATCTTTTTGTTATACTAGTATTTGAGATGTATAACTTAGTAACAAAACAAAACCAAATACAGTGCCGAATGTATGTTTACTGAATAATTTTTTAGAGGCACAGTTTCCAGAACGAATTCACAAACACTACGAGGTACGTTTTGACGTCGTCAGTGTTCAGCGTTGCGCCGACAGCTGATTTGTTAGATTCGTTTATCTGAGGGGAAAATTTGAAATTTTTAGGCAGGATTAAAAAAACGTTGATTACGATGTGTGCCAATTTTTAATTTTATAGCAATTGTGACACAAAAGATATTGAAAATGTTCGCGTTTTTCTGGGACAACCCGTAAAATTACAGATAGTTAATGTACTTTATTCCTTCATAAATGCAGTGGTTCATCTATAGGCGCGGTTAAGAAAAATCACGCGCTGGGCGTGATAAATGTAGAGACAGACGCAGGACTTAGAGCACGTGGATTGTCGGAATTAAGAGCATGTAAATATCAGGAATAACTGTCAGATTTTTTGATTTCATGACAATGATCAATCGATTGGCTTGCGTGATAATTTTTTTCATAAACGCCTTTGGCGTTTTATACAAATTATCACGCAACCCAATCGATTGATCACATCATGAAATCAAAAATTAGACAGTTATTCCTTGATTCAAGTAAAATATCCAATTATTAAACAGATGTGTCAGACACTGTGGAATCTTTTTTCTGAAGCTCACCAGGATATATTTTCATTTCTAATTATTTTTTTCTATGATAACCCTTTGAAAGTTAATGGAGTTGATTTCTTGATAATTCTACCGGAATGTTAATAAGGCAGGTCGATAGGTCAGGAGGTAAGGGGGCCAAATATGTATGCGAATCTCGTGCGCATCTGTCTCTGTGTCTGACGCTAAGGAGGCCAAATATGCATATAAATTTCGTGCGGCTGCCTTTGTGCTTGACGTCACTGGGCGAGGACTATTGAAATTCGCATGCGTGTCCTCATGTCATTTAAGTCTATGTCTACATTTTAAAAGTCTAAAACTACAATTTTATTTTACAATGAAATGGAAATGGAATTGAAATAGAAATCACTGTCTAGTTAGTATAGTATGCAAGGGACATCAACGCCTGTTATGCAAATTATCCCATGTTTCCCACCATCGTTGAATCCCTGGCATACTAAACTAACTAGACAGTGATTCCTTAAATATCGTATCGACATACGAA
>NW_026933917.1:0-5825 GCF_032062105.1 Saccostrea cuccullata
ATGGGCCCCCCTGTTTTTTTTTTTGTTAGCGGAAGCATTTAAACCCGATCCCGATTTTTAGCCTTTTCCCATTCAACTGGACCCCCTCTGGAAGTGGGAGTTAACTCTAACCTACTTCTTGCACTCTTGACTAAGTCTGATGTTGCTATCAGCCCTTGACCTTTTGATTTGTAATTGATAGATCAGACCGATGGGCCCCTTTGAAGATGAACGCAAGGCCGATTCCGCAACCAGGAAGCCTATTAGAGAAGTGCCATTTATGTCTCCCTTTCTTATTTTTTGTCTGTTTCTGTATCCTCCCTACGCTAACATAACTAAAACTTATCTTCTCCTCCCCATCCTCTTCCTCCATTTTACTCTTTCCTGATCTAATTGCTTAAATTGTCTTCATTATCTTAATCGATTTGTTCATCTCATCTTCGTTTAATGTTTGTGTTTATGTCAATTTCTAGTATTATTTGTGTTTATTGTGTTGAGTTTTTCTAATTTTGTTCTAGCGTATATTTTCAGGTTCCCGGACGGGGACGACGCTGGGGACGACGCTGGAGACATTGGAGGACCAAGGCCGGCCAACAGAAAAAAGGAATTTATTGTAGTTATGTACAGTGCATCCTATTAGTGAAAGGGTAAGTAAGAAACTGCACTTGTTCCACTTTGAAATTCCTGATTTTCTCTCTAAACCCCAGGTGAGGTTAAGATTGGAATTGGCCTTGTTCTCTGCAGTCTGTGCATTTTAATGACTCTTATTAATGATGAAGTCTTTATTAATGCCTCTGTTTTTTTCTTTGTTAGCGGAAGACAGTTAACGCTGATCCAGATGCCTTAGTGAGACAGAGCTTGTCTCCCATTCAACTGGAGCCCCCTACTGGAAGATGCGGTAAGATTCAAACTCTAAACTCTACTTCTTGCACTCTTGACTAAGTCAATTGATGTTGAGCCTATCAGCCCTTGAGCTTTTGATTTGTAATTGATAGGATGCAGACCGATGGGGCCCGTCAGAAGATGAACGCAAGGAGCCGATTCCGCAACCAGAAGCCTTTGAGAAGTGCCATTTATGTCTCCCTTCTTATTTTTTGTCTGTTTCTGTATCCTCCCTACGCTAACATAACTAAAACTATCTTCTCCTCCCCATCCTCTTCCTCCATTTTACTCTTTCCTGATCTAATTGCTTAAATTGTCTTCATTTTCTTAATGATTTGTTCATCTCATCTTGTTTAATGTTTGTGTTTATGTAATTTCTCGAATTATTTGTGTTTATTGTGTTGAGTTTTTACTAATTTTTGTTCTAGCTGTATATTTTCAGGTTCCGGACGGGGGACGACGCTGGAGGACAAGCTGGAGCGTTGGAGCCAAGGCCGGCCAACAGAAGAGGAATTTTTGTCTAGTTATGTACAGTGCATCCTATTAGTGAAAAAGGGGAAGTGAAACTGCACTTGTTCCTTTGGGAATTCCCTTTTTTAAACCCAGGTGAGGTTAAGATTGGGAATTTGGGCCCTTTTTTCTGCTTTTCATTTTTAAAGACTCTTATTAATGATGAAGTCTTTATTAATGCCTCTGTTTTTTTTTTTGTTAGCGGAAGACAGTTAACGCTATCCAGATGCCTTAGTGAGACAGAGCTTGTCTCCCATTCAAATGGAGCCCCCTACTGGAAGATGGGGTAAATTCAAACTTAAACTCTACTTCTTGCACTCTTGACTAGTCAATTGATGTTGAGCCTATCAGCCCTTGACCTTTTGATTTGTAATTGATAGGATGCAGCCGATGGGGCCCGTCAGAAGATGAAGCAAGGAGCCGATTCCGCAACCAGGAAGCCTATTGAGAAGTGCCATTTATGTCTCCCTTTCTTATTTTTGTCTGTTTCCTGTATCCTCCCTACGCTAACATAACTAAAACTTTTCTTCTCCTCCCCCTCCTCTTCCTCCATTTTACTCTTTCCTGATTAATTGCTTAAATTGTCTTCATTATCTTAATCGATTTTTCATCTCATCTTCGTTTAATGTTTGTGTTTTTGCAATTTCTCGAATTATTTGTGTTTATTGTGTTGAGTTTTTACTAATTTTTGTCTGCTGATTTCGTTCCGGACGGGACGCGTGGAGGGCACCCAAAGGGCACTTGGAGGCCAAGGGGCCAAAGAAGAAGAGGAATTTTTGTTTTTTATGTACAGTGCATCCTTTTTGAAAAGGGGAAATAAAAAACTGCCTTGTTCCACTAATTGGGTTGTTTCTGCAGGGGCATTTTAATGACTCTTATTAATGAGAAGTCTTTATTAATGCCTTTTTTTTTTTGTTACGGAAACAGTAACCTAAACCAGATGCCTTTTGTGAGACGGGCTTTTATTCAACTGGAGCCCCCCACTGGAAATGGGTAAACAAACTCTAAAATTCTTCTTCACTCTTACTAGTCAATTGATGTTGAGCCTATGCCCTTGACCCTTTTATTTGTAATTGATAGGATGCAGACCGATGGGGCCCTCAGAAGATGAACCAAGGAGGATTCCGCAACCGGGAAAACCCCCGAGAAGTGCCATTTTTGTCTCCCTTTCTTATTTTTTGTTGTTTCCTGTATCCTCCCTACGCTAACATAACTAAAATTTCTTTTCCTCCCATCCTCTTCCTCCATTTTACTCTTTTCCCGATCAATTGCTTAAATTGTCTTCATTTCTTAATCGATTTGTTTATCTCTCTTCGTTTAATGTTTTGTTTTTGAATTTCTCAATTATTTGTGTTTATTGTGTTAGTTTTTTCTAATTTTGTTCTAGCTGTATATTTTCAGGTTCCCCGGACGGGGGAAAAGGGCCGTTGGAGGCCAAGGCCGGCCAACAAAAAAGAGGAATTTTTTGTCTAGTTATGTACAGTGCTTATTAGTGAAAAGGGTAGTAGAAAATCACTTGTTCCCCTTTGAAATTCCCATTTCCTCTCTAAACCCCAGGTGAGGTTAAAATTGGAATTGGCCTTGTTTCTGCAGTCTGTGCATTTTAATGACTCTTATTAATGAGAAGTCTTTATTAATGCCTCTGTTTTTTTTTTTGTTAGCGGGAAAACAGTTAACGCTATCCCGATGTTTATGAGACAGGCTTTCTCCCATTCAACTGGAGCCCCCTACTGGAAATGGGGTTAAAAATTTAAATCTACTTCTTGCACTCTTATAAATCAATTATGTTAGCCTATCAGCCCCTTACCTTTTTATTTTTAATTATAGGGTCAGCCGATGGGGCCCTAGAAGATGAACGCAAAAGCCATTCCGCAACCAGGAACCTATTAGAGAAGTGCCATTTATGTCTCCCTTTCTTATTTTTTGTCTGTTTTGTATCCTCCCTACGCTAACATAACTAAAACTTATCTTCTCCTCCCCATCCTCTTCCTCCATTTTACTCTTTTCCCGATCAATTGCTTAAATTGTCTTCTTTCTTAATATTTTTTATCTCATCTTCGTTTAATGTTTGTGTTTTTTTTTTTTTTTTTTTTTTTTTTTTTTTTTTTTTTATGTACAGTGATCCTTTTGTGAAAAGGGGAAGTGAAAATGCCCTTTTTCCACTTTGAAATTCCCGATTTCCCCTCTAAACCCCAGGTGAGGTTAAGATTGGAATTGGCCTTGTTTTCTGCAGTCTGTGCATTTTTAAAGACTCTTATTAAAGTAAGTCTTTATTAATGCCTCTGTTTTTTTTTTTTGTTGCGGAAGCATTAACCTGTCCAGATGCCTTAGTGAGACAGGGCTTTCTCCCCTTCAAATGGAGCCCCCCCTGGAAAATGGGTAAAATTCAAACTCTAAATCTACTTCTTGCACTCTTGACTAATAATTGATGTTGAGCCATCAGCCCTTGACCTTTTGATTTTTAATTGATAGGATGCAGCCGATGGGGGGGTCAGAAGATGAAAGCAAGGGGCCTTTCCCCAACCAGGAAGCCTATTAAAAAGTGCCCTTTATGTCTCCCTTTCTTATTTTTTGTCTGTTTCCTGTATCCTCCCTACGCTAAAATAACTAAAAATTATCTTCTCCTCCCCCTCCTCTTTTTCCATTTTACTCTTTTCCTTTTAATTGCTTAAAATTTTCTTCATTTCTTTTAAACGATTTGTTCATCTATCTTCGTTTAATGTTTGTGTTTATGTCAATTTCTCAATTATTTGTGTTTATTGTGTTGAGTTTTTACTAATTTTGTTCTACTGTATATTTTCAGGTTCCCGGACCGGGGGACGACGCTGGAGGACGACGTTGGAGGACCAAGGCCGGCCAACAAGAAGGGAATTTATTTTTAGTTATGTACAGTGCATCCTATTATTGAAAGGGTAAGTAGAAACTGCACTTGTTCCACTTTGAAATTCCCGATTTTCTCTCTAAACCCCAGGTGAGGTTAAGATTGGAATTGGCCTTGTTCTCTGCAGTCTGTGCATTTTAATGACTCTTATTAATGATGAAGTCTTTATTAATGCCTCTGTTTTTTTCTTTGTTAGCAAAACATTAACGCTGATCCAGATGCCTTTAGTGAGACAAGCTTTCTCCCCCTTCAACTGGAGCCCCTACTGGAAGATGCGGTAAGACAAACTCTAAATCTACTTCTTGCACTCTTGACTAAATCAATTATGTTGAGCCTATCAGCCCTTACCCTTTTTATTTGTAATTGAAGGATGCAGACCAAAGGGGGAGAAGATGAACGCAAGGAGCCAAACCCAACCAGGGCCCTTTAGAAGTGCCCTTTTTATTCTCCCTTTCTTATTTTTTGTCTGTTTCCTGTATCCTCCCTACGCTAACATAACTAAAACTTTCTTCCTCCCCCTCCTCTTCCTCCATTTTACTCTTTCCTGATCTAATTGCTTAAATTGTTTATTTTTTAATGATTTGTTCATCTATCTTCTTTAATGTTTGTGTTTTGTAATTTCTAATTTGTTTTATTGTTTTTTTCTAATTTTTTTGCGTATTTTTAGGTTCCCCGGGCGGGGGAAACCGGGGAAAAGCTGGAGGACAAAGTTGGGGACAAGGCCGGCCAACAAAAAAAGGAATTTTTGTTATTATGTACAGTGTCCTTTATGAAAAGGTTAAGAAACTGCACTTGTTCCCTTTAAAATTTCCCCATTTCCCCTTTTAAACCCCAGGTGAGGTTGGGTTAAAAGGCCTTGTTTTGCATTTTTCATTTTAATATTTTTAAAGATAAGTCTTATTAATGCCTCTGTTTTTTTTTTTGTTAGCAAACAGTTAACCTATCCAAAGCCTTAGTGAGACAGAGCTTGTCTCCCATTAAATGGACCCCCTTGGAAGTGGGTAAATTCAAACTTTAAACTCCTTACTCGCTAATAATTGATTTAGCCTATAGCCCCTTTACCTTTTATTTGTAATTGATAGGATGAGACCAAAGGGGCCCCCAGAAGGTGAAACCCAAGACAAAACCCCAGGGAACCTATTGAGAAGTGCCCTTTTTTTCCCCTTTTATTTTTTTTGTTTTTGTTCCTCCCTCCTAACATAACTAAAATTATCTTCTCCTCCCCCTCCTCTTCCTCCATTTTTTCTTTCCTGATCTAATTGCTTAAATTGTTTCATTTTCTTAATCGATTTGTTCATTCATCTTGTTTAATGTTTGTGTTTTTTTGTCAATTTTCAATTTTTGTGTTTATTGTGTTGGTTTTTTCTAATTTTTTTGTGTATTTTCAGGTTCCCACGGGGGGCGACGCTGGAGGGAAACCGGGGGAAGCGTTGGAGGGCCAAAGGGCCCGGGCCCAAAAAAGAAAGGGGAAATTTTTTGTTTGTTATGTCATGCTTTTGTGAAAAGGGTGTAAAAAATGCACTTGTTCCCCTTTGAAATTCCCCATTTTCTCTAAACCCCCGGTGAGGTTTGA
>NW_026933918.1:0-5885 GCF_032062105.1 Saccostrea cuccullata
TTTAACAGACATATGCAAAGTTATGAAATCAAATTACTACTCGGCAAGAGAAGACCAAGAAATGAACGTATTAATTTAAGTGTTACAAGTTGTCTGACCTTCCTTTTTTGCTAGTGCAAAGGAACTTTTTTAAAAAACAGAGGCATACTGTCTCTTGGAAGCCAGTAGGGTAGTCAAGTTGTCAATCACTTATAAACACTGCCATTTGCTTTATTAAGTTCTAAATTTCAAGCGAAAGATTCAATGCATCACGCTTGAACTGTTATGACTGCTAAGTAGAGGTACTGGTAAACAAGATTTATTTAAAATGATTTTCCAGAAGTAGAGACAGTATCAAACATGGCCTACATACAGGTAGTTTCCGTTCATGGTCCTCTGCTAAATTTTCCTGGTTATTAATTTTGCGTACAATGATGTTGCAGACAGAGTAAATGCAATATCGAGAGGTACATTACCATCACTAGGTTACTGTTAATTTTTGGAAGATGGCAATTTCTCCTTTTGAAGGAGATTGTAGTCGTAAACTTGTTAACGACCGACTTTATCTGAACAGCCAGGGGAGGTACAGATATATAGGAGTATAAGGGAGCGTTAATTTCAGCAACAAAATACGATATTCCTGAAAATTGAATAAAGATTGTCACAATACGTCGTCAATTTTTGAAAAGATATTCCTTGAAATTATTTATTTTTTGAGATTTTTACAGTTCTATAGGTATGACCTACATGTAGGTACAAGTTTCAGGCAGTCAATGTTACTTGCCAAGTTTAAGCCCTTTGGAGTTTTTTTTTATTATCCTTTTTTCTGTGAAGGAAATTCGTTGGCAAAATGTCTGCCAATTTGATTGTTTCGGTATTAGTTGACAAAATATTGTGAATTTATTATGAATTCTCGTAGTACTCTAGGTAAGTCCTAAGTACAAATTTCAGGTACATGTAGTCTTTTGTACTTGCAAAATAAAAACGCGTTGGGATTTTTCTTTTCAGTTTCAGCTTTCACCCTGCAGATCATGATGGCGATTTATTTTTATCTTGTTTAAGTTGATGTCTAGTAATGTTTTTTTTTTTAATTCATTACAGATTTATCTTTTCTCTGTAAAGGAAATTTGTTGGGAAAATGTCTGCCAATTTGCTTGTTTTCGGTATTAATACTTGATTTCTTTAGTATTGTGAATTTCTCAAGTTCATTAGGCAAGTCTTAAGTACAAGTTTCAGACAGCTTAAAAGCAAGCCCTTCTTGGTCAGATTGTCAAATTACAAATACGTCAGTGGATGCAGGTATCTCAGGAATGGTATTAAGCGCTGTAATCGAAAACAACTCACAGATTGTGATTACTGAACTCCCACCTGTAGCAAATGTAGGTAAGAAATCAGGTTTTGTAAACTTCCTCGGTACGGATGGGTGCAAGGGTTTTAGCAAAACAAAAATCTAACAGTAAGTTGTACATGTTTTTTTCCTAAAAGCTTCAAATTTCTCAAGGGACTACATCATACTATTATTACATGTAGAGGGAATTTAAAATTTTTCAATGCACATTTTTAAAGCAGCTTAATATTAAGTAAACCGTCAGTCAAACGTTTTGATTGCAAAAAAACTATCCTCTGCCACCTCAATCTTAAAAAATGACAAAACGAACATTGATTAATTCTAAATAACATGATAGTTCTATATAGCAATAACTTAGAAGGTCTCTTTAAAATATATTGTAATATATTGTAATTAAAATTTGATTTTTGTTGCTGACAAGTTCTGCAATTTGTTGTGTCTTTTCCCCCTTCTTGTTTGAAGAAGATCAGCCGAGGTTTGTCGAAAGCTTTCGGCCAGTCAAAGTTTACGGAGATGACCCAATCGCATCATGGCAGGTCTTTCCGTCGGAGATCGGAAAAACAACTTCGAATGTATTAACATCGCCGGATGTTAAAAATTTATACATTTCCTGTTTAGTCAAATGTAAGATAGGGGGAGTTAGAAGTCCCTTCTTTAGTATATTTTTTGTAATATCATTACATTGAATAAAGTTAAACTTCATATTCCACAGATAAAAGGTCTCCATGCATTTATTTCAAAAATCGTGAAAAAGGAGGGTTGTCATGGCGTCTACCATATACATTCGAGGTCGTTTTTCCGCTAGTCGGAAAGGCCCTGAGAAGTTGCGATTGGGAGATGACCGCGAGACAACCGCGGCAAGGGCTAAAGCCAGAAACTTAAAGCTAATGTAGAAATACAAGAAATTCAAACAATTATACGGCCTAATTAGATCAGTTACTTTTTAAGGTTGTTGCTAAAGACGGTAAGCTTTTTTAAAAACCTCTACTTGTATCTCCCTTGAGTGATCTAACAATTACAGTTTTCATTTGCACCTTTATTTCTTCCCACGCATCTTCAGTCACCGGCAAGGGGATGGACAACTATAGAATTTTTCTTTTTAAGTGGGATTAATAGCAATGGCGTTCATTAGGGCCCTGCTTGTGCGGCCCCATAGTGATCAGTCTGTCCGTCCGTTCTCGTGAAATAATGGTTAAGTGACAGTTTTTGTGCCCATTTAAAATTTATGTGACTCTTTTGTTTTATGTGACTGTCACATACAAATTTGATTTTTTTTTTAGCAGAAATGAGTGTTATGTGACTTAAAAAATCATTCTAAAGGAGTGTCACATAAAAAAAATACGTTCGATATTGTCCGTTATATGGACGTCCGTCAAAGGGTTTTGAGTGTTACCTCCCGTACCCCATGCATCATGTTTCGCGCCATTTTACCCGATAATTTCCGGAAACAACCGAACCTGATTGCCGAAATCTGGCTGCGCAGGCGCTGTGGTGCATATCCGGAAATTTGCGCGGCATGAGAAAATGGTAGAGTTTCAGTTCGGGTAAGTAATGTGACATTTTTGCGATTTCTTAATTCGTATGACACAGCTGAACATTATTTTTGATATTTTTAGTAAAACTTTGAACATCATTAGAATCGAGGGCCTTAATGGGTTCGTAGTACATTTTTAACAATCCATCAAATGTGCAGGGCTCGAGCTGCCCATATTTATCTGAGTCATTTTTTGTGGTCATTCGTGCATTAACAACCAGCAAACTCTGGTGATATGAAGTGAATACATGAAATGTTAGTGTTGCACTTTCCAAAATTTATTTTCAATAAACGTTATGAAAGCACAAGTTATTAGAGGCCTATAGCCAGTGTCACATACGAGGGGTGTTAGAAAAGTTCGCGGACAAGTTCTATTGTGAGCGCGCTATTTCCTCGAAACCGGTCAAACTTTCCAGATATAATCTTGAGCTTTTTTCCAATAAATATACAAGAATTTGGTGCTCTCCGGTGATTATTGAAAAATATACGGCATTTTTATTTCGATAAATCTTGCTTCACGGAGCATGCTACATTTTGGCACGTTAACATCACAAAGACTATTTATTAAAATAAAAAATTGCACAATTGTAGTGCCAAGAGATTTGTGATATTTTACCTGCCGCTAAAGTATGCAGGAAGCGTCATTGGGAGAAATTTTGAAGTAAATTGGGAGGGTATATGGCTGTTGTATAGCCGTTTATAAATGATCAACGCGTAAAAACACAGCCAAAAATCGGTACGTCATTGAGCTTCATGGAGCACTGCACTACTTAAAAATTATGTGTGCAGACAGGAAAATGTCTAAAATGAGATTAAAATGTTCAAGATGCTGCCGGGAATATCCTACACATACAAAGAACAAGTTCTCAAATGGTTGTAGTTCATAAGAATTGAAGGAGTAACATTTTGAGTGATTAACTACATCGATATTCAAGACCCACCTATCGCATGGACCTTGCGTTGCGCCTTTATGGTTTTGCATACTTTCCATATTTGATCAATTGACTGCATAGACTTTTTTTTTAACTTTTTAACATCGCAGTAATGTCCAGAACGGTACAAAAGACATTACAGTTGAAAAGTAATATGTCTAGATATAGATATTCAATTTTAAAGTAGAAAATAGATAAGAAAAATATGAAAAAATGAAAGATTTATAGAACTGCGACAAAGCTTAAAGGGCTGAAATCTAGTTGTCACGTCGCCTTACGTCAAGTGATTGCTCCCGTGAATCCCATAACCCTATAGTAGAAATAGTTGTAAAATTTTAAGATTTTATTATATGGACCTGATTTTTTACATACCAATAAACAAAATGTGTAAATTCATTCAGACATAGGTCATACTTCACAGCACACAATAGATTTTCTATAATTAAATGTGTCCGCGAACTTTTCTAACAACCCTCGTATATAGACATGAATTTAAAATTTAGAACGCATTTAACAAAAGTCACTAAATATATGTGACAAGAGTCACATACACATGTCAGGACGAGACATGTGACAGGAAGCAAAGTTGTAGTTTTTTTTTCAAAATGGAGGAATGGTTCCAATTTTGATATCTATTGTACTTTTATCTATTTTTGCGGAACTTGCAACAGGAATTGCATTGCTTTTTGTGATGTTTAGGCGTCTGTCAGTGCTTTTTAATTTGTGGAATAGAGATCTCCAGTAAATGACATGCAGTTGTATGAGGTATACATTGACGGTAATGAATACTTTTGTCAGTTAAGATTTATTATGAAAATTATACTAGAATTGAATGTACACTGCCAACTGCTAACAAAGATAAAAAATGCCTCTACAAGATTTGGTTTTGGAACATTTTCACTAGAAGAGGCAGAAATGATAACAAGTTTACTTATTAGACTGAAAGCTCCGTTTGAATGTGAATGGGTAAGTATAATCGATTGCAATGCCTACATTATAAATATGATACACTGAAAATCTCATTTTATTAATCACTTGATCTAAACATTATTTTGAACTTACAAGTGAAGTTAAAAAATGAAGGGTTAAGTAGTAGATAGAAAGCATTGACAGGAACAAGTCACATAGTCCTATGCAGGCATGCTTTAGATATCGTAATATGATAGCCGTTATGGTCGGGTCTTATCGAAGACGAACGAACTGGTACTCTATAATTACCATGATTATATGCCTGGGAGAAATTATTTGAGGAATTATCATGCCGAGTCTGTGTATACATTTATATATATCCTTTCCCATGTAATGTAATGTTTTTGTGTATGTGACGAACCCCGATTTATTCGTGCATTTTGACAATAAAATATATGTATTGCAGAATTCGTGAAGTTTTAAAGAAAAGGAGGGGGTTGTAAGTAAAATGAATTTGATTTCAAAGACTTAAAGTATATATAGATTGTAGCTCTAAATTCGAGTTTTTCTAGTTATATTACCAGGTATATCGTAGTTCGCTAGATAATATTGATATCACACGCATGTTGATTCAGATTTTTTTCTTTCAGGTATTTATCTTTAAGCAAAATTAAACAGTGTTTTTATTTGATTAACTATCTTTAATTCTCATGTTCTATTTCGCTATCGCTTCTATTTTGTCTTGGGGGGAGACATGCGTTTTAATCCTTTCATCTAAAATTATATTATATTTGAAGCGAAACCAACCTACCAGTCATAGTGAATGGGCATCGTAAGTAACAAAAATATATCAATTCGCGTTCACTGTAAATATATATAGGTGGTATGTATATAAAATGTAGTGAAAATGAAAGCTTATTTTTTTATCACTTGTTTTTAATAATTGTCATCCCCAAGTAACACTTTCACATCACTTCCGCAGAGATTTTCTTCTATCTATAGATAATTCAGTTATCCCGTTTCTTAAATCTGTCCGATCCATTTATGTCTGATCACCCTAGATGTGATTAAAAATTACTACTAAAAGTAAATTAGGGTTCAAAATCAATGTTTATTTTTATTCATTATATATGGAAAACCTATCTACACCTTTTTTTTTTTTATTCGGATATCCTCGGGATTT
>NW_026933919.1:0-5790 GCF_032062105.1 Saccostrea cuccullata
AAAATGCTGTTGATTAATTTTTACGTTTCAAAATTTTGCAAATGACCACTGCTTTGTTTAAATTTTCTTATTGGTGATTTATTGTTAAGAAAAATATTTTTGCGAATGCAATGAACTCGCAAATTTGCTAAAAATTTATCTACAGCAAAAATTTCCAGATTTACGGTAAGGAATAAGTATTTAGGACTTTGACATATACATGGTATTCAAGATATCAGTGTTTGAGATACCAATGTTTAACTGTCAAAGTACATGCAGTACATTGCATGACTGTGTGCTAATTAAAATAATTACCTCTCATCCAGATGCTCTAAGTCTTTATCTCTCTGCTGAATTAGATCTTCAATGGTGAGGGCATATGTATGCTCCAGATTAAGAAGTGTGTCCAGGGCAGGGGAGTGGATCAAACTATGATACACCTCTGAAAACACCTGCTCCTCTGTCACGGCCTCTGGCTTGGCATAACATTTTACCTCCTTGTACAAAAGAGTTGGGAGAACATAAATTTAAGTAAAATAAAGTTTCATCTTTTAAGGATTACATTATACAATTTAACTGAATTCTTTGGAATATTGCAGTTAAACAGTTGTATGAAAGATGAAGTTTCAAGAAATCTTGCAAATTATATTTTATCAAAAATCAAAATGAACGAGGCAAAAGTTGGACAAGCACTAAAATTTTGAAGTTTAAAGTAAAAAACTCATTACTGATTCATTGACTGAGTGCATGTGATTGAATTCACACACTATTTGAGAATTTTTCACTCAAATAATGACACCACCATGAAACTGTGAAGGGCTTCAAATTTTGACCTTTGACCTTTACTCAGCACTCATGGCCACTGAGCAGTGAGACATCTTTATCATGCCAAAGTCTAGACATCTTTATTGTGCCAAAGTCTAACCATCTTTATTGTGCCAAAGTCTAGACATCTTTATCATGCCAAAGTCTAGGCATTTTCATTGTGCCAAAGTCTAGGCATCTTTAACATGCAAAAGTCTAGGCATCTTCATTGTGCCAATGTCTAGACATCTTTATTGTGCCAAAGTCTAGGCATCTTCATTGTGCCAAAGTCTAGGCATCTTTAACGTGCAAAAGTCTAGGCATCTTCATTGTGCCAAAGTCTAGACATCTTCATTGTGCCAAAGTCTAGGCATCTTCATTGTGCAAAAGTCTAGACATCTTTATGGTGCCAAAGTCTAGGCATCTTTAACGTGCAAAAGTCTAGGCATCTTCATTGTGCCAAAGTCTAGACATCTTTAACGTGCCAAAGTCTAGGCATCTTTATCGTGCCAAAGTCTAGGCATCTTTATTGTGCCAAAGTCTGCTAGGACATGGAGCCCCAGTTTTTAGCGTCTCTGTGATCAGAAGGTCATGAGTTCAAATCTCAATCAGCCACGACTGACCTAAGTCAACTGATCCTTGGCTCAGTACTTTGAAGTGAAATTTGCTGGTCCTTCTGAAGTATCTGACCAGTAATGAACAGAGGCACATTCAACAAATCAATTAATTGTCTTGGGATCCAGGGAACCACCGAAAGTTACCTGGGCATATGTTTTAAACTGACATTGATCAACATTTTATGCAAGGTAAGGAAAATTTGTTTGCATAATTTTATGCAACTTGTGATACTAAAATTTGCTAAGTATATTTTAGAGTCAGAATAAAATGTACATTTTGTTCATAAATCTTTTGTCATTTTCCATAACCATTCTTCTGTAAAATTTGAAAAATTGAGTACCATGACTCACTGGGATTTTCATACCAGTTAACATAATCCTTGACATAATTGCAGAGAGCTAAACTTTGGAGTTTGTATCCTGTTTATATGAATTAAAATACATATTTCAAACAGTAAACATCCTGTTACAATTGTTTCATGAAGGGGTATACATGCCAAGTGGCTCAAAAATCTGTTAACATCCTGTTTTATTTTTTTTTTAAACGATTGCCAATATTTTACCTCTGTAAAAGCCTTGTTCCATTTGCTGACAACATCGTCTATGTTAATTTCTCCATTTTTCAGCCTTTGTAGGGCTTTTTCTGCATTTTCATTTACTCAGCAGCCTAATCATCTTTTGAGAGATGGTTGGTGGTTTCATGTAGATGTGCAGTAAGGTTTCGGAATTTTGATTTTGGCCCAGGGGATCAAATGGGGGTCGAAAAATGATGTTTTTTATACAAAAAGCCCCTTCTTCCCTGAACTCCTTCTACATTTTACTCAGCAGCCTAATCATCTTTTGAGAGATGGTTGGTGGTGTCATGTAGATGTGCAATAAGGTTTCGGAATTTTGATTTTGCCCCGGGGGATCAAATGGGGGTCGAAAAATGACGTTTTTTATACAAAAAGCCCCTTCTTCCCTGAACTCCTTCTATATTTTACTCAGCAGCCTAATCATCTTTTGAGAGATGGTTGGTGGTGCTATGTAGATGTGCAGTAAGGTTTCGGAATTTTGATTTTGCCCCAGGGGATCAAATGGGGGTCGAAAAATGATGTTTTTTATACAAAAAGCCCCTTCTTCCCTGAACTCCTTCTACATTTTACTCAGCAGCCTTATCATCTTTTAAGAGATGGTTGGTGGTGTCATGTAGATGTGCAGTAAGGTTTTGGAATTTCATTTTGCCCGGGGGGTGGGGGGGATGGGGATCAAATCGAGGTAGAATTTTTGTATTTTTTTTTTACATATATTCATGATATTTGACATGTTTAATCACCCTGCTTTCAAGAACTTCCCTAATATCTTATGCTGCAATAGCTTTAAACCATGATCATTTAGAAAATGATTGGTTTGTTTTGTGTATGTGTAAAATGGTTTCAAAATTTGAATTTTCATATGGATGGCAAAAAGGGGCTGGAAAAATATGGCACCTCCCTATCCCTGGTGGTCATGATTTGTACAAACTTGAATCTACACCTCTTGAGAATATTTCCATATTAATCATGCTCTTGGTGTTCCTGAAAAGAAGAACTTTAAAGATGTGTTTCCTTTTATTCCTAAATAAAACTTTGATCCCTAATTGTGGCCTGACCCTAGCCTGAGGTGATGATTTGAAAAACTAGAAATATGTCTATAGGACATGAATGTCCCCCCAGATGTGTATTACTAATGGTACATTAAACAAGAGGCCCATGGGCCACATCGCTCACCTGAGTACTGAAGCTAAGAAAAAGTAGAAATTGGTTTATTATTGAAAAGTTAAAATCCAAAAGTAATCCCATGATCAATCATGGATTTGCTTTTCTTCAAAGAATTTTCCCATATATTTCTATGTAAAACTTTGGTCGGCCATTTTGGCCCCGCCCTACCCCCTGGGGTCATGATTTGTACAAATTTGAATCTACACTACCTGAAGATGCTTCCCTATAAATATGATGAATTATGGATTTGTCATTCTTGAGAAGAAGATTTTTAAAGAATTTTCCCATAAATTTCTATGTAAAACTTTGGTCGGCCTTTTTGGCCCCGCCCTACCCCCAGGGTCATGATTTGAACAAACTTGAATCTTCACTACCTGAGGATGCTTCCATATAAATTTGATGAATTATGGCTTTGTCATTCTTGAAAAGAAGATTTTTAAAGAATTTTCCTATATATTTCTATGTAAAACTTTGGTCAGCCATTTTGGCCCTGCCCTACCCCCGGGGGTCATGATTTGAACAAACTTGAATCTACACTATCTGAGGATGTTACTCCATAAGTTTCATCTTTCCTGGCACAGTGGTTCTTGAGAAGAAGATTTTTAAAGAATTTTCCAATATATTTCTATAAAAAACTTTGGTCGGCCATTTTGGCCCTGCCCTACCCCCGGGGGTCATGATTTGAACACATTTGAATATTCACTACCTGAGGATGTTAACCCATAAGTTTCATCTTTCCTGGCACAGTGGTTCTTGAGAAGAAAATTTTTAAAACATGCCACCAAATTTTCATTAATTCCCAATTATCTCCCCTTGAATGAGGGCATGGCCCTTCATTTGAAAAAACTTGAATCCCCTTCACCCAAGGATGCTTTGTGGCAAGTTTGCTTGAAATGGCCCAGTGGTTTTTGAGAAGAAGTCGAAAATGTGAAAAGTTTACAGACAGCTAGACAGACAGACGGACGCTGGACAAAATATGATCAGAAAAGCTCACTTGAGCCTTCGGCTCAGGTGAGCTAAAAACTAAAAACTAAAATTTGTATTTGTGTATAAAGTTTGATGAAAATATCTTAAACAGTTTTTTTTTCAGAATTGAAACTAAAATATAAATAAATTGGATATAGATAATAAATTCTCATCAAATTATGTATAAGTGCATGTTAAACATAAAAATGTCTTAAATTATTTCTTAACAAGAGGCCCAGGGGCCACAGCGCTCACCTGAGCACATCGGGCTTGAATTTACTCCCCTCCCCCCCCACCTCCAGGCGGTCATCATTTGAACAAACTTGAATCTACACTACCTGAGGATGATTCCATATAAATATCACTAATCATATTAAGCTTTGAAGTACCTGAAAAGAAGATTTTAAAAGGTTTCCCTATATATCCTTATGTAAAACTTGGGTCGGCCATTTTGGCCCCACCCTAGCCCCGGGGGTCATGATTTGAACAAACTTGAATCTGCACTACCTGAGGATGATTCCACATGAGTTTCATCTTTCCTGGCTCAGTGGTTCTTGAGAAGATTTTTAAAGATTTTTCCTATATATTCCTATGTAAAACTTGGGTTGGCCATTTTGGCCCCACCCTTGCCCCGGGGGTCATGATTTGAACAAACATGAATCTACACTACCTGAGGATGATTCCACATGAGTTTCATCTTTCCTGGCCCAGTGGTTCTGGAGAAGAAGATTTTTAAAGATTTTTCTTATATATTCCTATGTAAAACTAGGGTCAGCCATTTTGGCCCCACCCTTGCCCCGGGGGTCATGATTTAAACAAACTTGAATCTACACTACCTGAGGATGATTCCACATGAGTTTCATCTTTCCTGGCCCAGTGGTTCTGGAGAAGAAGTTTTTTAAAGTTTTTTCCTATATATTCCTATGTAAAACTAGGGTCGGCCATTTTGGCCCCACCCTTGCCCCAGGGGTCATGATTTGAACAAATTTGAATTTACACTACCTGAGGATAATTCCACCTGAGTTTCATCTTTCCTGGCCCAGTGGTTCTTGAGAAGAAGATTTTTCAAGATTTTTCTAATATATTCCTATGTAACACTAGGGTCAGCCATTTTGGCCCCACCCTTGCCCCGGGGGTCATGATTTGAACAAATTTGAATCTACACTACCTGAGGATGATTCCACATGAGTTTCATCTTTCCTGGCCCAGTGGTTCTGGAGAAGAAGATTTTTAAAGATTTTTCCTATACATTCCTATGTAAAACTTGGGTCGGCCATTTTGGCCCCACCTTTGCCCCGGGGGTCATGATTTGAACAAACTTGAATCTACACTACCTGAGGATGATTCCACATGAGTTTCATCTTTCCTGGCCCAGTGGTTCTGGAGAAGAAGATTTTTTAAAGATTTTTCCTATATATTCCTATGTAAAACTAGGGTCGGCCATTTTGGTCCCACCCTTGCCCCGGGGGTCATGATTTGAACAAACTTGAATCTACACTACCTGAGAATGATTCCACATGACTTTCGTCTTTCCTGGCCCAGTGGTTCTGGAGAAGAAGATTTTTGAAGATTTTTCCTATATATTCCTATGTAAAACTAGGGTCGGCCATTTTGGCCCCACCCTTGCCCCATGGGTCATGATTTGAACAAACTTGAATCTACACTACCTGAGAATGATTCCACAT
>NW_026933920.1:0-57873 GCF_032062105.1 Saccostrea cuccullata
AGACATGCTCTTAAATGGTAGCAACCAAATTATCTATTCATTAAAATAAATGTCATAGCAAACGTTTTCTTCTTCTCAAGAAGGTCTCTGAATGGATGGTGCTTCAAAGGAATGTAAAAAGCCGGTCGAATTATTAGGGAGCACATTTAGTGCTCATTTGAATTCAACGTTCTGTGGAGGACCTGTTCTTAACACCATTAAATGGGAACAAACTCAAGTCCAAATTTTGGTTTTGGATATCTATGAGTTTTATTCTATGTTTCGGAATCTGTCTCCTAGCAGTACAGGAACAGCGCGCTAGACCGCTCGGCTATCTAGGCATGTCAAAATACCGATGGAATTCTCGCGGCGCTGCCCTACACTACATGATCATTGAGAATAGAAGTGAGATACAGTTACATATATGTATTTGGACATTAGTTTTAACAGAGGATTGAGACCAATACATGTTGTAATGAATATATGTAATTTTTTTTCTGCAATAGCTGCGACCGTTATCCAGTAATAACAAACAAAGAAAGACATTTTATTGTTTATATTTATATCTGTTTAAATAATCACTTAAAGTAGGAGAAAAAAGATTAATTATTGTATTAATGATGCGAACGTCTTTATACGTTTCATTGATGGAACAGACACTGATTAAGAAATCTGTACAGGCGACATGCCGACTGTAGTTCATGCAGTGATTAACGCAATGGGTTTTCTTAAGAAGTAAAGGAGAACGTCGCTAGTGCTCAGTGTCGCTCTAAAAAAAAAGCGGTAGCCTAGCAATTCGGCACTTGTATAATTAGACCCAGAGAAAGTAGTAATCGCCTTATAAAGACGCAATTAGTGTTTAAAATGAAGTAAAATCGAAGTAATAAAGTTCCAAGACTGTTAAAGAATTCTGGTTTTTTTTAATATTTTCAGAAAAATCTTGAAAAATAAGTGTTTGACATTCGACGCTATTGCATCCCGATCGGCATCTGATCTAGGCTTTCATATGATACTTCATCTCTAAAATTACATAAGAAGAAGGACAATATATGACTAATTTAATTAGATATTTATTAATTGACTGAAAAAAAGCTATTTGGGAAAAGAAAGCGACAGCAGAAGTGTACTATAAATTGTTTAATGTTTTTAAACATCGAGATCGGCATCCAACTTAATCAGCTGTTTGCACTCGAGAGAACAAATTATGATCAGTAAACTCGCAATGAAAACCGATCTATTGTAAGTAAGACAGTATTTTAACAAGATAAAATAAAAATAATTATCGTTTGTTTTTGCCGATGAATGTAATGTAAGACACAAGTAAGGTTAAATTATGGTCTCGTCACTTGCAACCAGTATAGAATACTTCAAATAAAGTTGCGACGCGAATTTCCTTTATTTATTGTGGTTTTAATCACAGGTGCTTGAGGACAGGACCCCCCCCCCCCCTCCCCCCTCGATATAGACCCCTGGGCTTTATCTATTTTTTCCTCATAAAAAATCTTTCATTGGCATATTTGTGATATGATCTATACCAGCAAATCGAAAAATTACCTAAAACAAACGTTCTATTAAATCTACCCTACATTCTCTATATAAAAATCAACGTTAATTTATATATAGAGAGGGTAGATATTTTTATAAAATGTAAGTTTAAGCAAATTTTCTGAATTAATAGGATAGATAATATCACAAATGTGTCATCCATATATAATTTATGTTAAAAAAGTCTAACAGGCCCGGGGGTCTTTATTAAAGGGGGGGGGGGGGGGGTCCTGTCCTCAAGCACCTGTGGTTTTAATGTGTCTATAATGCTGAAAAGGTTTTTTTCTTGTACACAAAGACTAGTGTGGATTTTCCCCATGAATGTTTAGGTGTTAACATTCTCTGTCATAAATTAAAAACTGAGCAGTTTTCAATCAATTTTCATCATACATATAATGTAGTTTTTGGTTAGATGAGTTCTGTTCACATTGATTCATTATATGTTCAATGATGATCCATGATAGGTGACATTCAGTAAGATGCATCGATTTAACCAAAGGGACTTAATTATGATAAAAATAGTAATATCATTTATAGTGATTTAGCATCTTTTCTTTTGAAAGTGTGTGTGGTGGGAGGGGGGCTTTCAAGGGTGTTGCTTAAACACCCGGCTTTCAATGAACATTTTTAATACAGTAAAACTAAAAGTTATGTCTGGAAAATAGGGTGGGGGGGGGCAAGCCCCCGGCCCCCCTGTTGCTACGTGACTGATTTACAAAAAAGCATAAATTTGTGAAATTTTCTGATTGGCAAACTCGTATATTTTAAAATAATTTGCTTAAATGTCATGAATAAAGTAAGTTTTTTTGATACAATAATTTGAATGTTTGTCATAAACATAAAACACATTTATTTCAATAGCCATTATTCTGAATATTCAACAATATAAATATCTAAAACGCAAAACTAAATAATTTTTTATATATATAGATGCATTTTAGTTTTGATATAAAGTCTACAGAAGTCCATTTGAGTCACCTTTGGCTCCATTAGGGTAAATCGACACACCGTTCAGTAAGATGCAATGTCACTGAAATATTGTTAATGTTGGGATAGACAGTTCATTTTCATTACAGTGATGATAAACTTAGATTTATAACTTCAAACATCTATCAGTGTCTAGAGTCCACACACAATATAAAATTATATATCATACAAAGAGATGAAACCAGATAGTAAAGTGAAAAAAAACCATCTTGCATATGCACTACAATGCTAGACAAGCTACCAGTAAGACAACTCTCAATTATAAGAACTTGCCCAGTATTTGAAGACAAAGTCACTTAGTTTGGTAGATATTTTATGCGCTACTTAAGCAAAAATTTACATCATATTTTGTGGGGGAAAAATCAGAGAATTCTAAATACATGTATTGGTCACTTGGTAGCTTACATTTTAGAATCGCTTAATGCTGTTTAAATGCAGTACAGACTGTAAGTCTGTTGCGAAATGCAATGTAACTTATGTTCCATGTATAGTAGAGGGCTATAGAATTCTTAAATCATACCTAAATCATCTATATCAACTGAAACCGGCTTCAAATTTTACTGTATACCTGTTTTACAGACGATATATAAGTCAGGTGTGAGAAAATAGGAAACTGCAATGTTGAAGAGCGACACTCAGCACTGACGCTCATAACTATTTCAAAATAATTATTTTCTACGATTTTTTCCTTCTAAAATTCTTAAATCATACCTAAATCATCTATATCAACTGAAACCGGCTTCAAATTTTACTGTATACCTGTTTTACAGACGATATATAAGTCAGGTGTGAGAAAATAGGAAACTGCCATTTTGAAGAGCGACACTCAGCACTGACGCTCATAACTATTTCAAAATAATTATTTTCTACGATTTTTTCTTCTAGAATTCTTAATCATACCTCAATCATCTATATCAACTTAAACCGGCTCTAAATTTTACTGTATACCTGTTTGAAACACGATATATAAGTCAGGTGTGAGAAAATAGGAAACTGTCATTTTGAAGAGCGACACTCAGCACTGAGGCTCATAACTATTTCAAAATAATTATTTTCTACGATTTTTTCCTCTAGAATTATTGACTTATACCTACATCATCTATATCAACTAAGACGGGCTCTAAATTTTACTGTATACCTGTTTTACAGACGATATATAAGTCAGGTGTGAGAAAATAGGAAACTGCCATTTTGAAGAGCGACACTCAGCACTGACGCTCATAACTATTTCAAAATAATTATTTTCTACGATTTTTTTCTTCTAGAATTCTTAAATCATACCTAAATCATCTATATCAACTGAAACCGGCTTCAAATTTTACTGTATACCTGTTTTACAGACGATATATAAGTCAGGTGTGAGAAAATAGGAAACTGCCATTTTGAAGAGCGACACTCAGCACTGACGCTCATAACTAATTCAAAATAATTATTTTCTACGATTTTTTCCTCTAGAATTATTGACTTATACCTACATCATCTATATCAACTAAGACGGGCTCTAAATTTTACTGTATACCTGTTTTACAGACGATATATAAGTCAGGTGTGAGAAAATAGGAAACTGTCATTTTGAAGAGCGACACTCAGCACTGACGCTCATAACTATTTCAAAATAATTATTTTCTACGATTTTTTCCTCTAGAATTATTGACTTATACCTACATCATCTATATCAACTAAGACGGGCTCTAAATTTTACTGTATACCTGTTTTACAGACGATATATGTCAGGTGTAAGAAAATATGAAACTGTCATTTTGAAGAGCGACACTCAGCACTGACGCTCATAACTATTTCAAAATAATTATTTTCTACGATTTTTTTTCTTTTAGAATTCTTAAATCATACCTAAATCATCTATATCAACTGAAACCGGCTCTAAATTTTACTGTATACCTGTTTTACAGACGATATATAAGTCAGGTGTGAGAAAATAGGAAACTGTCATTTTGAAGAGCGACACTCAGCACTGATGCTCATTATTCATAATTATGCGTGTTTCTTGTTATTTATCTGTTAAATAAAAACTGGTTGATAGAACTTATATAAATATATATTTTTTCAACTTATATTTTGATATAGGTGGAGGTCACGTGACTCGACCAGTATGGCGGTGTTTTAAATCTGCTCTCGAAAAATATGTGAATTCTGTGTGTAAATGTGTCTTTAGTGGTCCTTGAGGCTGAAAATCTACAGGTACGAGTTCTTTAGAAATATAGAAAGAAATTAACTGGGATATTTGGATTCGCTAGGTGAGTTTTGATATGGGCTGTGTGTTTCATAAACACTAGAATTACTGAATAGTGTTCAGTGATCATTCTTGAACGTGCATGTCCACTAGGAACTACAGTGTGCAGGGTGTATAAAGTAACTGATCAGATAGAAAAAACTTTGCATATGAAATCATGTCCGAGACATCGATGGCAGATACGGCAAATATTCTATCTCAAAGTCATTCTGTTATGTACCCAGCTTATAGTAATGACGAATCTCAAAAGGTACAAAAAGAAATTTCCCTTGGGACACTACATGAACTTCTTTTGCAAATAAATTCTAGACTTGCAGCCATTGAGAGCAATAACACAACACTTGACAAAAGGCTTTGTGAGATCGAAAATAAAATGACACATTTCCAATCAATAACCGACTCCATATCTACGTTAAATGACAGGGTTAACAAATTTGAGAGTGAGGTCAAGAATGTGAAACAGACCGTGTCGTCCATTGAAGCAAGTGCTCAGTCTATGAGTGATATGTTTGAGAATGTTAAATCACATGCAGATCAAGACCTGAAAGCTATTCGAATTGATACAGCCAATTTAGACAAGAAATTATCTGATGATATTACAGAGTTAACCAACGGTCAGCGTGAATTACATAAATCAGTGATCGATCTGAAAAGCAGGGCAATGAGGGATAATTTAGTATTCACCGGCATACCTGAATACAGAGATGAAAACTGTGAAGAAGTTCTGCAATATTTCCTGAAAACCAAGCTAAAAATCTATGATGAAATTCCCTTAGAGAGAGTGCATCGTTTAGGAAAACCTGATGAGTACAGAACCAAGCCAAGGAACATTGTGGCAAAGTTTAGTTTTTATAAAGATCGGGAATTCGTTCGCAAACGTGCCCCACTCAGACTTAAGGGATCTAACATTTGGGTGAACGAGCAATTTCCACCGGAGGTAGAGGAGAAACGGCGCAAGTTGTATCCAGTTATGCGCAAGGCGATGAAAAATAATAAACGTGTGAAACTTGTTGTGGACAAATTGTACATTGATGGTGAGATGTATGAACCAAGTGATACAGAGGAACACGTCGACTCCCTAAACTTCCCAACTCAAAGGATGTCCCAGAGTTCCAGGAACACACCGTGGACGTCCGGAGCGCGCCGCGAGCCTGCCAATAATGACAATCCTACACCACCCCCACGAGGAAACAAACGCTTTAGGAAATCTTCGACACCGACGAAATAGGAGAGCGCGGAGGGTCAGAAGTCAGCAAACAACTCTATCAAACTTCTAAGTTTAAATGTTTGTGGAATCAAAAATAAACTCAATTACAGTGAATTTTTAAATCACATCTCCAATTTTGATATTATCGGCTTTACTGAAACAAAAACTGATGACGCAGATTTAATTCAGATTCCGGGTTATACATTATTTATGAAAAATAGACAAAAACTATCAAAAACTCGGTCAGGAGGAATTATTTTAGCTGTAAGAGATAGTTTGGTTAAATATGTGAAAATATTGAACACTACTTGTAAATATGTTCTTTGGTTTAAGATAAGCAAATGTATTTTTAATACTGATGAAGATGCGATATTTGGTGTCGTGTATCTGCCCCCGGAAGGCAGTAAATATGCTTCTACAGATTGTTTTTTAGACATTGAGAGTGAACTTATTTCTATATCTAAAGATAGCAAATATGTGTGTTTAATGGGTGATTTTAACTCAAGAGTTGGCATTTTGAAAGACTGGTTTGAAGCTGATGATTTTCAGTTACAATTACAAAAATGTGAGGATTTTTTTAAGACAGCCATAGAGACTAGAACTATTATCTTTGATAACTTTAAGATTCCTCTCCGTAGGGTAGTACAAGATGTCCATGTTAATAACTTTGGATACAAAATGATTGATTTTTGTAAAAACAATGACATTTATATAGTAAATGGCCGTGCTGGCAGTGATAAATACGTGGGAGGTTTAACTTGTAAGGGTAGTAGCACGGTGGATTATGTGGTTGCCACAGCACCTATGTTTAAATTTATAAAAGATTTTGATATCTCTGACTTCTGTAACTTGTATTCGGATGTGCACAATCCAGTTTCATTTTCTATTTTACCAGCGCTTTCCACAAAACACAGGTGTGAAGATATTGTTGAAAATCAGTCACGTGTAAAACTATGGTCACAAGACCAAGCAAAACATTTCCCAGAGAATGTGGATATATCTAAGGTTAAGGACATAGAGAATGAGTTAGATATTTTGACTAGTAGTACAGAAACAAGTAACATTAGCAAAGACACTTTAAACGATGTTACTAATAAGTTATGTGGTATATTTTTAAACACAGCTAAATCAACATTTGGGGTTAGTCGTAATTTTAAGAAAGATAATTGTGAAAACAAACGCAATAAACCCTGGTTCAATAAAGAGTGTAAGACGGCGAGAAAGAAATATCATTTGGCAAAGCGATTAAATAGTAAAAATCCTTGTTTAGAAAATAAAGCTAATCTTCAATTAGAAAGCAAAAATTATAAAAAGATTATGGATTCGTGTATAAAAGATTATAGGAAAGGCATAACAAAAAACTTGAAATCTTTACGATCAACAAATACTAGAGAATATTGGAAAATTTTAAATGGTCCTAATGCGTTAAATAAATGTGCTGTAGATATTAATGCTATGTTTGATTTTCTGAAGGGCATCAATGAAGGCCATGACAATGACATAGAAGATGTTGATACTCTAAGTTTTCCAACAGATAGCCGTGTATGTGATGATTTTTTATACCCGCACTTTCTAAAGAAAGTTCGGGTATATTGTTGTTACTCATGTCCGTCCGTCCGTCCGTCCGTCCGTCCGTCTGTCACACTTTTCTTCCTTGAACTCCTCTTACATTTTACACAGTAGCCTAATCATCTTTTGGGAGATGGTTGGTGGTGTCATGTAGATGTGCAGTAAGGTTTCGGAATTTTGATTTTGCCCCGGGGGGTCAAATGGGGGTCGAAAAATGACGTTTTTTATGCAAAAAGCCCCGTCTTCCCCGAACTCCTCTTACATTTTACACAGTAGCCTAATCATCTTTTGGGAGATGGTTGGTGGTGTCATGTAGATGTGCAGTAAGGTTTCGGAATTTTGATTTTGCCCCGGGGGGTCAAATGGGGGTCGAAAAATGACGTTTTTTATGCAAAAAGCCCCGTCTTCCCTGAACTCCTCTTACATTTTACACAGTAGCCTAATCATCTTTTGGGAGATGGTTGGTGGTGTCATGTAGATGTGCAGTAAGGTTTCGGAATTTTGATTTTGCCCCGGGGGGTCAAATGGGGGTCGAAAAATGATGTTTTTTATGCAAAAAGCCCCGTCTTCCCTGAACTCCTCTTACATTTTACACAGTAGCCTAATCATCTTTTGGGAGATGGTTGGTGGTGTCATGTAGATGTGCAGTAAGTTTTCGGAATTTTGATTTTGCCCCGGGGGGTCAAATGGGGGTCGAAAAATGACGTTTTTTAGGCAAAAAGCCCCGTCTTCCTTGAACTCCTCTTACATTTTACATAGTAGCCTAATCATCTTTTGGGAGATGGCTGGTGGTGTCATGTAGATGTGCAATAAGGTTTCGGAATTTTGATTTTGCCCGGGGGGTCAAATGGGGGTCGAAAAATGACGTTTTTTATGCAAAAACCCCCGTCTTCCCTGAACTCCTCTTACATTTTACACAGTAGCCTAATCATCTTTTGGGAGATGGTTGGTGAGGTCCTGTAGATGTGCAGTAAGGTTTCGGAATTTTGATTTTGCCCCGGGGGGTCAAATGGGGGTCGAAAAATGACGTTTTTTATGCAAAAAGCCCCGTCTTCCCTGAACTCCTCTTACATTTTACACAGTAGCCTAATCATCTTTTGGGAGATGGTTGGTGGTGTCATGTAGATGTGCAGTAAGGTTTCGGAATTTTGATTTTGCCCCGGGGGGTCAAATGGGGGTCGAAAAATGACGTTTTTTATGCAAAAAGCCCCGTCTTCCCTGAACTCCTCTTACATTTTACAAAGTAGCCTAATCATCTTTTGGGAGATGGTTGGTGGTGTCATGTAGATGTGCAGTAAGGTTTTAGAATGTTGATTTTGCCCCGGGGGGAGTAATGGTGTCGAAAAATGATATTTTAAAAAGTGAGGTCAAGGTCAAAGGAAAATTCAAGGTCAAAATATGTTGACGTATTAATAGCTCTTAGCAGTATGTATCAGCATATGACGTTTGATAAATATATCTTGAATTGTTTATTCAAAACTGGTCTAGACATTAATTTTAGAAAAGTGAGGTCAAGGCCACAGGAAAGGTCAAGGTAAAAAAGAGTGAAGCATCGTAAAGCTTACATCAGTATGTATCATCATGTGAAGTTTCATTACACAACTTGAATGGTTTCTTTAAAATAAAGCTAAACACTAATTTAAAGAAAAGTTATGTGAAGGTCAAAGGAAAAGTCAAAGTCAAAAAATATTGCTGCAGTTGGATATTTACTTCAGTATGCATCAACATATGAACTTTGATAAAAATATCTAGAAAGTTTCTTTGAGCCCGATGGAAAGACAGATGGAAGGGTGGAGGACGGACATAACAAAAACTATACATGTATTCCTAATCATGGTGTGGCATAAAAAACTTGAATCTACATTATATGAGCATGTTTCCATCTATCAAGATTATACAAGCAAATTCAAAGAATTGTGGTCCTCTGCTTTCTGTGTTTTAGTGAATGAGATACCATAATTTATGGCAGATTGTGTGTCAAATATGCACCCCTATCATATATCAATTTTTGAAAATTGGGTCAAAGGGGAAAAATCATAGCATGCTCTGAAACATTTTGTTGCAGGTAATGTACATGTCAAATATGAAAGTCCTATCTCTTTTGAATCAAAAGTTATATATACAATATAATATTTTTGAAAAGTAGGTTAAACTTCTAGGTCAAGGTCACAGAGTCAAAAGTCATGATATATTTAGAAAAGTCTTTTCACATGTAATAAACATGTATAATTTGAATGCCCTTTCTTTTCTCTTTCAAAATGATCAATTTAAAATGTTATTTTTTGGAAAGTAGGTAAAACTTTAAGGTCAAGGTCTCACTTGGGTTAAAAAATCATAGTATATTTAGAAAGTTTTGTGGTAATGTGCATGTGAAATATGAAAGCACTATCTCTTATCATTCAAAAGTTATGACCAAGGTTAAATTTATTGTGACAGATGCACATACTAGCTGTCAATAAGATGGACAGACTGACAGACAAATGAGATTTAGTGTCCCCTCCCTTTCCCCAAAATGGGGGACAAGAATATGCCCTTGCTGTTCTTGAGAAGAAGATTTATGATGGAAAAAATCCCCTGCATATTTCTTAATGCAAATTAATATTGTGTTCTTATGTCATTTTGTTTGTTGTTAAACATCCCTCTCAGGAATTTTTCACTCATATGGAGACACCACCATTTGAAAAATAATGAGGACAAGTTAGATTTGAGGTCAACATTCATTTTAGGAGTTTTCAACCATTAAGACGTAAAGAAATATTAACTCGATCCTTTCCCTCACCCCTTCCCAGACCCCTGTTTGTTCATGTATGAAAAAAAAAATGTTTATACAAATAGTTTAATGTGGTCCATCTCTGAATGATTCTCATTCCTAATTCTAGGAAGATATGTTGACACAAATTCATGAATAAAATGTCAAGTAATCTTATCATTGATGCGCTTTTATTTAATTTACTGCAGTCATATTGTGAACATTTCCAGCTCATTAGGAGAGTGGGGATGACCTCTAGGGGTTCATAACCTTTATACCATTAAATTTACATAACATAATAACACAATATTATGTATAGTCAAATGGAAAAAGTTTCCTACTATTTAGGAGTCACATGATCATTTGTCATTACAGGGACAGGGAAATGGATTGGGAGATCGCCCCCTCAACACCCCCCTCCCTTTCCCCCGGAATTTGCAGGACTATAATATGTACTGGATGCCCTAAGTGTCCCTCCACCCTAGAAAACAGACCAAACCATAACTTCTTTTTTTTTCTTGCTTCTCAGGAAATTCTGGTCTGGAACCCCCCCTACCCCCCCCCCCCGTCCCTCCAAGAAAAAAAAAATTCTGGATCTTGTAACTGAATGTAACGTTGATAACGGGGGATAACTCTTCAGAATGTGAAATTCGTCTATTGTAGCAGCGGATGACCTTTGATCCTTTAAACTTTAACCTAACCGTTTGCATTTCAGACTATTTTACCCAAATCTATACCAAAACTTGTACTTACCGATTGTTATTATTTAGGCCCTGTCATCTTCATGAAATATAATCCAGTTAAAACACAAAATGAAATAATTCCTACCGACATACAATGTATATGCAAATATGCACACTAGTATCCTACTGCACGTGCAGTGAAATCTAAAATGATAATGCCAATGGTAAAACTAGTACTTAAGTTGGGTACGTGACGCAAGCCCAATGTGATGCAGGTGTTCAGATACATGTATAGTGCAAGAACAAATTAAAAATTATCATTTACAAAAGATGTTTTATTTTAGCTTTGCAATCTAGGCCTATTTGCAAAAACAGACAAATAAGGTGTGTTTGTGTTTGTGTGTGTGTGTTGATGGGAGACGGGTGGGGGTTGACTATTAAATTGATTGTGTATATGGCAGCTTTCAAGAAGTTTCTGCCTAATCAAATATAAATAAACTTTGCACATATTGAAAAATTCATCAAAAACGCTTTACACTAATTTGAATATTATTTGTTGTTAATCTATATGAGAAAATAGATTTAAAAAGTTCCAATTATGTGCCAAAAATCCTCCCCCCCCCCCCTTTATCAAACCTAATTTACATCATTAATTTAATTCTGTAGTTTAATTTCCGACTGGTAATGAATTAAGAATATGAAATACCTATAAAATGGAGGCCCATGGGTCACATGGTCACTAGCTGCAGGTCTGTAGCGTTATGGTTTTATATATTAGTCTTTGACTGCAGATCCAAACTCCATACAGTGTCGATTCTCCGGGACTACTTTCCCTACGAATATGGAGTTGTACCGTAACGTAATACTGGAGCTTGCTGCAGATGCTGTAATGCAAAAAAGGTGCAATTTACGGCGCAATATTTTTTGCGCACTGTTGGGGAGAATTTCTCCACTTTCCAGCATAGGTCAATTAATCACCTTTCACTTCCTAATTCTAGGCACATTATTTAATCAATCTGTATATTTTATCCATCTCCCAACCCTTTATAGTCGTCTCTACTCGAGATAAACTCGCTTGATTAAAATTATTTGTTAGATTGCTGAAAATTCACATCAAGCGAGTTTATTGCCTGTAGAGATTACTATAAATGATTGGGAGGTGGACAAAATATACATATTGGCCAGAGAATGTGTCTAAAATTAGGGAGTGAAAGGTAGTTGATTGCCTAATGCTAGAAAGTGGAGAAATTCTGCCCAAAAGTGCTCAAAAAATATTGCGCGTAAATTGCACCTTTTTTGCATATGGGGATCTGTAGCGTTATGATCAAAGACAAATATATAAAACCAGATCTGCAGCTACATGGTCACCTGAGCATATTATGCTCAATTTGATGAATACATGTATTATGTAAATTATTGAATTATATTGACTTTTCATTGGCGGATCCAGAGGGGGGGGGGGGGGTCCGGGGGTTGGAACCCCCCCTTTATTTTTTGCCAAGTGGAGAGAGAGAGAGAGAGGATAAAAAGTTTTCTTAGATTATATATTTATAAGTCTTATTTATTGAATAGATAGATTCTCACACATTTAGTTTCCTCCAATCACCTTCTCTATTATATTTTTTATGAGAGAATGGTTGCGAGGTTTAATTTGATATTAGATTCCCGCGATCTTTGGCTGTGTTTGCTAAATATGTACCGTTTTTATCATATCTTGATCAATTGAACGAACTAACATGTAACTCTTTGTTTTAAAGCCCACCCGCACCCCACCCCAAAAAGGTTTTTCAAATTCTTAAAGAAAATTCTTTATGATCTTCAACAGTGAAACGAATCCATTCAATTTTAAGGCTTCCGTAATTTTTGATTTTTATTTTTTTTTTGCTTTGTTTTTATTTTGTTCGGAATGGGGGTACGCTTTTTTTTGAAGGACATAAAACATAGATAGTATTTACCACAACCTTAGATCTTTCCATACAAGTCTGTGAATCTTTGCTTGAGAATATGTAGGGGGGGGGGTTAGAGGGGCATAACCCTGGAACCCCCCCTTTCAAAAATTGCTGGATCCGCCCCTGCTTTTTCCTTGGTAAAGCCCAATATGAAGAAGTGTGCATTTAGAGGCAAACACCTTAGTGCGGGTATTACTGTCTCATGACAGCATCTAGTTGAATTTTGAGATTAGTGAGGAAGAAATTTTATGTGCAGTTAAAAGATTAAAAAATAATAAGGCCGCAGGCTATGACCAGTTGCTAAACGAACATATTTCATCAACAATAGCTACGTTTCTGCCTGTATATAAAAAAATGTTTAACTTGATTTTTGATAGTGGAATAATTCCAGACGAATGGCTCACGGGTATTGTCAAACCGATTTTTAAAAATAAAGGTGACCCAACAAATCCAGAAAATTATCGTCCAATAACACTTTTAAGTTGTCTTGGTAAGCTTTTTACCTCCATTTTATGTAAACGCTTGGAATGTTATGTAGATAGCTTAAATCTTATAAGCGAAAGCCAAACTGGCTTTCGGAAAGGTTATTCTACCTTGGATAATATACTTAGTTTACATTTTCTTTCAAACATGGTGATGTCTCTCAAAAAGAAACTTTTTTGTGCTTTTATTGACTTCAAACAGGCATTCGACACAGTGTGGAGAAATGGGCTTTGGTACAAACTTTTGAATAATGGCATTACCGGAAAATGTTTTACTTTTATAAAAAATATGTATAATGGTGTCAAGTCTCTTGTGACTATGAATGGTCTTTCATCTGAATTTTACAATTGTAACATTGGTGTCCGCCAAGGAGAAAATTTATCACCTCTCCTGTTTTCTATGTATATTAATGATCTAGAAGAGTTTCTGGCCAGCAAAAATGTACATGGGCTATCTTTTAATAATGTAAGCAGTTCAAACTCTGTAGAAAATGAAATTTTGATGTATTTTAAATTATTTCTTTTGTTCTATGCTGACGATACAGTTATAATGTCTGAGTCTGCAGAGGGTTTACAACATGCTCTAAATGAGTTTCATTCATATTGTGTACAATGGAAACTGACTGTCAATGTAGACAAAACAAAAATTATGATTTTTTCGAAAGGTCCATCTGTTAAGAATGTATTTTATTACAATAATTCTGTTATTGAAATTGTGAACGAATTTAAATACCTAGGTATACTGTTTTCTCGATCAGGTTCATTCTGTAAAACTAAAAAACATTTATGTGAGCAAGCTCAAAAAGCCATGTATGGAATTATACGAAAAATTCGACAATTTAATTTACCAGTAGATTGCCAGCTTGATTTGTTCGATAAAGTTGTCACTCCAGTACTTTTGTATGGATGTGAAATATGGGGTTTTGAGAACATTGATATAATTGAACGTGTTCATCTTAAATTTTTGAAACATATTTTTAATCTAAAAAGTAGTACTCCTAGTTATATGGTTTATGGCGAAACGGGTCGCTTCCCTTTGTATATAACAGTGTATTCGAGAATGATATCCTATTGGGCAAAATTATTGGTAAGCCCTGAAAACAAGATTGTTTATGTTACATATAGACATTTATTTGAACAGTTCAGTACAGGAAGTCATAAGAATCCTTGGATTTTATGTATTAAGAATATACTTGATAGTTGTGGCTTCTCAAATGTGTGGAATGAACAGACCTTTATAAATATTAAATGGCTAAAGGCTATAGTTGATCAACGTCTTAAAGATCAGTACATACAGAAGTGGCAAAGTAATATGCGCGATTCATCTAAAGGTCTCTTTTATAGTATCTTCAAAACAGAATTTGGATTTGAAAAATATTTAGCCTTACTACCAAAAAAATTTAGAACAATATTAATTAAACTAAGAACAACAAATCATCGTCTTCCAGTTGAGACTGGGAGATGGTTTGGGATTCCCAAAAATGATAGACAATGTAATCTTTGTAATAATGGACAAATAGCTGATGAGTATCACTACATTTTAGAATGCAAATATTTTTCCGAATGTAGAAAAAAATATCTTCCCAGTAAATATTGTAATAGACCAAATTTTTTCAAATTATCAGAATTGTTGTCATCTGCTGACTCCAAACTATTGATTAAACTATGCTGTTACATAAATAGAGTATATGAAAAAGTCTGTCCTCCATAGTTATCTTTGTTACTTTATATGAATATTTCCGCCATTTCACGTGTATCTTGTATATTATTCTTTGTATATATTGTACATATTGTTGAACCTCATGTACCATTGATATGGTCTGAGTGAATAAATTGAACTTGAACTTGAACTTGATAAATTACAGATATTTAAGGTTCGTTACTAGACTTTAGTTCTGGGTTTATCTCCGTTCACACCTTTAATTGGTATCAAATTATCAATCGACCATGGGGAGCTGTGTTTGTTAGTTATTAACATACAGGTAATTTTTGACACCTGTCTGAGATAACGCCCACGGCGTGGTTCTCACCTATTAAGAAATGACTGAGGGAGTGTGGCATGTTTTTTCTTCTTGTTTTAAATACAACTATCTGTTCAATTTACCGCGATTAAATGTGCATGTAGCCGTTTATTCTCTATAATATAGAAAATTAAAAGATAATTTAATAATTCTATACAAGGTACAAAAAAATAAATGAAAAGTTCTAAAATTTTATTTGTCTTGCCTTCTTTTAAGATTAAAATAAACAAAGAAAACATAAACATCTACGACTTTGGATACTATTACCATGGAATTAAATTCAGTGGGACACCGCTTCGATTTGAAGCGACCGAAATCCCTAGGCACGCGCAGAAGCCAGTGCTCAGTGTCGCTCTTTTCCCTATATATTCTATTAAGAGCGACACTGAGCACTAGCGACAGTTTTCACGGTTACACCGGAAGAAATATGGCTGAAGGGCCAGGACGATGACGTGTAAGAGACACCAGGAAACGGTCCATCCAATGAAAAGTTTAGGACATCCCCATTGTTAAAACAAGTTTAGCTTTTAAAAAAAGCTTAGAGAGTCAGCCAGTGGATTTTTCTTCTCTGTGATAATGTTTTAAAGAATCATAGAGAACTGAAAAAAATGCCTTCAACAAATTTTTAATCAGTAGCAGAGTTGGGCACTAAAATTAAAACATCGTCTTAATATTTTTCTGCATAGGAACAGAAGCGTTTGTGCATGCAGATTCTTGCATTTTTTTGTCTCAAAATCAAAAGAACGGAAAGTATGTATAAATATTTAAGTTCCAATTCACGTAACGTTATTCAAAGAAGTAAGAAACCTACAATCTCATTATCAGATCTATAAGATTTTAGGGGGAGGGGGATATATGGACATTATGCCATTTTTAACAAAACGGAGCCCTATAAGCTTCACTATCATCCTTGTTAGAGTTTATCATGCCGCCGGTTGAATCACTCTTGGCTATGTTTTTAGAAAAGGGAAACACCCGTTTCCTTGCGATACTTAAACAGCCATACTAAACCTTCGTTTGAGAATACAAATAAAGGATTATTGAAATACCTTGTACTTTTTCTAGAACATTTAAGAATAAAAAAAATAAACATTTATTGTTCATTCAAACAGGTTACATGTAAGCTTTGACGGTATAGCCTAAGCTTTTTTTTAGCTTATTAACTATCGTCATTTGACTTACTAGTAACTATCTGAATTTCGGCTTAAAATTTTTTCATAAAAAGTAGAATTGAAATAAAGCAAACATTACTAAAACCTATAAATTCATTTATCAGACCTCTTATAATATAATAAACCTATTAATTCATAAATATGATTGCCACAACCTAGATTATCAGGTCGTAGTTTATGAAAAACAAGCCAATTTACGGATAAAAAAAAGCATGCGCAGATCGGGGGGGGGGGGGGGGGGTTCCAGGGCGAGGCCATAGGAAGTTATGGTTTATGACATTTAATTGCAAAAACTCAAAACCTTCTTGAGATATTGACTGGAAATGAAAGTTTTACACAGAGTCACACAGAAGTATAATATGAATTTATGACACTGACGTTTGAATCTCAAAATACACAGGGGTATTCCTTACGCCATATATATGGCCATAGGGAGTTGTGGTATAAAATTTCATTGCAAAAGCACAATGGCTTATAGAGATATCGCGCGAAAACAAGTGTTTAAACAGACAGAATTTCTGAATTTAATACCTTGACCTTTGACCTCAAAATCAAGAGGGTCTTCCAAAGTCCATATAAGGTGTAAACAGTTGTGTAAAATATCACTGCAATAGTTCAAAGACTTCACGCAATATTGCGGGAGAGTGAAAGTGTTACAGACAGATAGAACTATAGATGGACAGACAGACAGACTGAAATTGATATTCTCTAATTTCAGCGGGGGGCAACAAACGAGCAAGCTTAGCCAGTTGTGTTTTCTTTCCGAAGTATCTGTTGAATGACTTAACAAGTCTTTCCACTATTTAGCATCGGGATCGAAATGATTTGTAGTGAAAACGAAAGTAAAAGCAGTAAAAACTGAAAAGCTAAAAATATGTAATAAACCAATGTTTGTGCTGTAGATTTAAATACATAAGTAAAATACTTTCAATAGATTTTATAAAAGAGCTTCAATTTACGCGTCAAACACTAAATTCATCCAATAGGTGCAACTGTATGCTTTCGCTGCGTAGAACACATGATCAGGTGCGAACCAGTTAAATTACTGCGAACCAGTTAACTGTTTGAAACCTTCTATGCAAAAATAAGCATCGGGAAATTCCTTTTTGAGTTAAATTTACGGATTACTTTAGTGTTTAATAGGGATTTGTTGGTTTATAATTTATATTTGATTTTACTGAAATAAAATTAGCAGTCGTGATTTACTGCAGAATCACTCCCAGAATTCCAGGTCACGCAAGCGCATTGGAAGTTCTTCGTACCATAACTAGTCAGCCCGCGGGCTGACTAAAAACATTTTTAAACATTCGTGAACCCTTGTCCATAAAACACAAACGTTGTTTGTGCTTGGATTTAAATATTTAATGAAAGAATTTTTTTATCTGTACCTCAAAAATGGTCTTGCATATACATGTTCTTGTAGCAATAATTAAAGAGTTACACATTTTGAAATGAAATTCATGCATGAAAACAAATGCCTAGTATGTACCGTAGCAGCCAAATTTTTTTCAATGCCTGCTTATTTCAGTACCAACTGTAATGCTACATTTTCCGTATAGAACAAAAACTTGGGGGGGGGGGGGTGGGGGGTGGACAACCAGCCTTTCAATGAACATTACCTATTGTATAAGTAAGGTTGTGAAAAAAATTGCTCCTCCCCCCAATTGCTACGTGCCTTTTTTTGACCAACTTAATTATTTTTATATTATAAAATAGTGTTTTTCTTAATCAAGGATATGACACATTTTAGAATGTATTTTAATTAAGGGCAAAGAAGCGTGAAACGTTAAGTTTATGTCTTAGGAGGATTAATTATAGGAAATCATTCAGGGTAATACACAGTCCTTCTGTGACTGTGCATATTGTCGTTTTGAATATATTATGTTCGGCGACAATATACATCCATCCTCTTACTTACTTATTTTCTTCGTTCCCTTGAGTTGATCCTTACGTCGCGGGTTCGAATCCCACTGTGGGACGTGGAGACCGGTCCTTCGAATTAGACCTTAGAAACCGAGGGCCCGTGTAGCAGTAAGTGCTGGCACGAAACTAAGATACCTCACTGCTCAATGGCCCTAAGTGCCGAGTATAGGACAAAATTTGTAGCTCTCCACCGGCAAATAGTAGAGTCTGCATATGAGTGAAAAATTATCAAGAGGGACGTTAAATAATATACAGTTAAATAGTCAATCTTCGTCCCCTATGGAACAAAAGGCTTCAACAAACTCTCCATCTTCCTCTGTCCTTTGCCACATGCTGTGCCTGTCCCCACGAATAGCCCATTCACTCTAGCTCTGACCCCAAAACCATGAACTGAGAACAGACTTTAGTCAAAATTTTAAACCAATATAACTTAAGAAATAGTTTTGATGATAAAACATATTTTTCATTATATGTTTGAATTAAAATGTAATACAACATTGCAAATTTTTAAACAAATGCATTTAATAAAACCCATGATATTAGGTCTGTTCTCAGTCTATGGTCTCGGGGCCTGATATTATGGTTCTTCTCCCTGTTTGTCATGGTCCACCGTGCTTCCTTTTCAGAATGTGGAAGGACTGTTTTAGGTATTCTACTGAGGGGCATTCTCATCAGATGTACCAGCCATTACAATCTTCTTTACTTGATTTCAGGTGCTTTTTTTTTTTGCTTTGGTTTTTTTGTACAGGCTTCTATTATTGAAGATACTGTGGATTTTCCGAAGACAGTTGTCGTGGAATGCCTCTACTTTTCAATGTCGCTCGCAACATCACACCAGCATTGAGAGTTTCAGATTCATACAGGGAGATCTGATTTAACATTGCTGTTGATTACTTGGATTTTGGTTCTCTGGCTATAGTTGTTTGACTTCCAGATGGGCTGAAGTTGGGCAAATGATGTCCGTGTTTTACTGAGACGTGATTTTATGTCTTTACCAGTGTCGTTGCCCTTACTTAGAATATATACTGCCAAGGTAGGTGAAATCCTCAACTTCCTCTAGTGGCTCTCCACTTAATGTGACAGGTTCTATTGGTGCATTGATTGCCATTACATTGTAAATTGGTCTTCTTTGCATTATTCAGATTTTAAATCTAGTTTATGTGACAAAGGAGTTATCAGTCTTTACTTCAATGTGACTCAGCATCTTCATTGAATACCATTTTTTCGTCAAGTGTTGTGTTTATTTGGATCTAATTTGGATTTAATTCATGACCACAAGGAAGAGAGTTGGTGATAGTATACATCCTTACCTTACTCCAGACCCATTTTTACGGCACGTATCGTACACCGATCGAGAGATTTTGTCGTCGGCTAAATAATTACCGGGTATTTACATGTACATACTTTTGCTTTCGAATTCGACATTATATTCATACCCACCTTCAGTACATGCAAATATTTATAGTTCATGGTTAGGGTTGCTTGAGGGTTTTTTTCTGTCACACATACGGGGGGTTATCAAAAAGTTCGTAGACTGAGGCTATAAAAATAGTTCTATGTATACACGGTTCTTTTTCACAAGTTTTACAGAGTTATCGCGCTTTGTCACACGGCGGCGTTGTCGTCGACCGCCATTACGGTGCTGATAAGAGTGACTGTAAGTACTACCAATAAATGGGTGACAAATACATTGTTTTCTTTGATTTCCAAAGTCGGACATGCTGAGATACGAACGGAAAAGTATGTTAATATAGTAAATAAATTTAACGAGAAGATATACACGTGTGTGTGTTTTTTTAAATCAAGTTTTCAATTTCATTTTATTAATTAACTGCCCGTAGGTATCCGAAACCTTTATTTAACTAAATAAAAACAATTATCAATAGCAAATAAATTGAGACAAAATTTAAAAAAAGATAATTTTGTGTTTACCATTTAAGGACCCTCTCTACACTGCACCTTAATTTCAGGGTACTTTTGTGTAGTTATACTGACCCACCATTTGACATTAAAAAGAATAAATTGCTATCTGGCACTTTATGTCAAAATTTTAAATAAATACATGTATTGTAATAATTATGTTAGACCAAGATAGAATAATTGTAAACTTTATTTGTATGTATTTTTTCCATTTGAATATTCAAAAGCAACCTTTCTTTGTCTTTACTTCACTGTCTTTAAAGATTTTTCCTGGATAAAAAAGGCACGCTCCCTATATTAGAAATGAATTAGTTTATTTCATAATAGTTTCCTTTACGCTGTATAATTTTCACAAAGTCCAAAAAACATTTTTCGTCAGTGTATAGAGGGTTCTTAAAAAAAATATGTCATTCGAGAAAATCTAGACGACCGTCGTGTTATTTATCCAATTTTACCGGTGCAACGACGAAAAGTGACCCCCGTAGAATATTGACCGGGGGTTATTCTTCTACGTAGAAATTTGACCCCCTGGTCAATATTCTACGTAGAAAAATGACCCACTTTTCTATAGAAAGTATGGCCTTGGGGTCGTTTTTACTCCGTGTGCATTGTAGAAAAATGACCCCGTAGAATAATGACTCCTTATCATTTTGAGATGCAAAAACACTCGTTTTGTAGGAATATTCTTGTTAGGCGAATGAATACGAGTATAACATTAAGCTGCCTTATGCTTTGAGGTGTTAATTTCTGAAAGCTTTTAAGCTTAAATAACGAAATCAAAGCTATACAATACCTAACATTAATAATACAAACCGTTTTATCCCCATTACAGAAAAACAATATCTATTAAAATGTTCTAAGGCTATTATAGAGCAAAGATACGCACATCCATAGAATCGTTTATTACATTTTATACAGTAAGTTTCCACAATTAACAATTTAATCTTTAAAAAAGGTCATTTTCTCGCTGGTGTCTGAAAAAAGTTTTAAAATTTTCCATAATTGATTAATTATAAATCTCTTTGATTTACCCTGAATAAATAATTTGCAAAACTCAAAATAAATTTTTACTTTTTCAAAAGTTTAACGTTTTTGATCCCTATACTTTTAAAACAGTAGTCTTGTCCCCATCGTCTCAAGCCACGGCCCGGAGTCCGCATGTAGAGCTGTCTCTCTCCTACCCGTGGCTGCTTGAACACAAAAAGTGTCGTAATCTTGAATATTACGCCTCTCTATTGTGACGTCATATTCAGTCAGTGACAAGTGTTGTTTCCATCGCAATTGAAATCAACAATTTACATTAGCAGTATACAAGAACTATAACGTACACTGCGATTGGGTATTGAAAGGTCACATCAAAGTTCATTATCCGACTATGCTTTACTCGCATTGGTCAATATATTAATGAACTACGAGAAATTCTCTTCTCGTCCAGCCACGGCCAGAATGGGAGAGGATCGTACCTTTTGGCCGTGGTTTGCGACGATGTCTTGTCCCATGACTTCGTTATTGTGCAAGGGATCATGGGACAAAACTATTAAAACTGGCGCGAAAAGGGGCGCTAGCTTATAAAATTGGATCTTATATATTAACTAAAAAAGAGGTGCTGGTTTTTCCAAAAATTGGCACATGTACATATGTAGTATCGCTTTCCCAGTTCTACATGTACTTACATGTGATGATTTTAAGAGTTTTTTACCAATAGAAAAAAAAACCAACAAATGTTGGATTATGAAAAAGTTATTACTTTACATATTATACGGTTTCAGGGGTATATAGTTTTTTTACCTGCCCGTCTGTCTGTCTGTTTGTCTATTTGTCCGCAAATACTTGAACCTTGCCCATAACTTTAAACTAGATGGGACTATGACTTTCATATTTCAGTTGTATTTTTGTGACAAGACCTTTTTCTGTACAACCAGTTTTACTTTTTGACCATGACCTTGGAGTTTGACACACTTTTACACAAGTATTCCTAGTAACTTTTACTTTGGCATTAACTTTTGGACGGTTTATATACAAAGTTAGTGTCTATAAAAGCTCAGAAGAAAGGTTATGTTACAGCAACCATTTGACAAGTGTCTGTGGGCTTAAAAGTGGTGAAAAGGAAAGGTATTTTTTTTAAATTTATAGATATCTGATCGTTGAACTATTATTCACTAAGATGTAAATTTTTGCTAGTTTTAGCTGATTTTTTAAAATATCATGATAATTATATAAAATAATTATAAAAATAATTATATTTCATTATATATCATTATATATCATTATATATTCCTTTATACAGGAAAAAGTATTATAATGACTTATATAAGGTAGTTAAAAAGTATGTATTTTTAAGCAGAATACATACAGATGTATATCTAAGTTGAAAGGTAAAAACTAAGGGAATTGATTTTATAAAGTTAAATTACGTTTCTTTTCTGGCTTCTATGCAGTGCTATTTGATTTGTAAAAAAGGTTATGGTTATCAGAAACATATCATGCCATTTTCGGAATAAAACCTTTGAATGATAAAAAAATCACCAAAATATAATCATAAATGTATGCTTCTCAATGAAGAAGGGAAATAATGGACTAACAATAAGTATGAATTTAAAAACGTCAGTCAGCATTTGACTCAATGATAAACTGTATTTGCTGACAAGGTCATTGTATCAGCCCTAGATCTTACTAATTGATGACTTTAAACGAGACTACTGATATTCTTGGTCCATCAACCTGCTTGTCAACAATTTACCTCGTTTAAGAAATTGTTAATACGTAGAGCATGTTCTTGTGTATCGAAAAAACTGAGATATATAAACTCCGTATGCAGGTGATGAAGGTATATTGCTGCATAAGTAAGGGAAGTTGACGATAGAAAAGTTCAAGTCATCACGTTTATCATATAGTTTGGATGTTAGATTACAATTAACGTCTTTTTTCAAGTAAAATATCCAAATATGAAATAAATGTGTCAGAATTTGTGGTATATTTTATCTCTAGCATACCAGGATATATCTTATCGACGTAGGAATGTAAATAACCACAGTTAATTTACAATACATCGTCGATATATCTAAGTGTTTTCTTCTTTCCACGCATACGATTTTGCATAAATTTTGCTACAAACGAATACAAAATTAGGTCTGCTGATACGGAGCGCAATTTGTACCCATGGGAATTCCAATAGATTGTTGGAAGACCTGGTCTCAAAAAACCACGTAGATATTGTCAATCAGAAACTCAAGCATCTTTGATGTCAACTTCAGAGTACAAGTGTGTGCAATCTGAATGTGTTTTAACAAAATAATTTTGCAAATGACCAATGACCAGGTATGTAAATTTTCGAGTTCCATTTTTATTGAGAAAGCAGCTGTCAATGATATCAAAAAGCCTAACTTTAATTTGTCGTGGGAAATGGTAGTATATAAACTTGAAATGTCTTACGTTTTTTGAGCTGTTGATTTTGGAAAAATCTTAAGATTTAAAATTCTCCAAAAGTTCTTTGGAATTATCCACATCTGATTCACACCACTTCTTGAATATATTGCTGCACATTACTCTTGACGTTTTTCATTGGGATTCTGCGAGCCAAAACAAATCCATACCAGATACATTGATTGTGATGCTACAATTAAGATATGCAATCAAATATATGTTGGAAAGGATTAAAGTACATAAAAAAATTCCCCCTAATTGCATTTGAAAGTATGAAAAAATAGCAGGAAACACAGATATTAGGTGTTATAGTAAAAAAAAGTTGGGGGTCAAATTTCTATGGGGGTCATTTTTCAACGTGTATGAAGTCGTAGAATTACTGGTCTGGAATGTTTCTCTACAGTCGAATAATGACCCTATTTGTCGTAGAATATTGACCGGGGGTCATTTTTCTACGTAGAAAAATGAACCCCAGGTCAATATTCTACAGGGGTCACTTTTCGTCGTTACACCGGCCTTACGCGGTTATTAATTCATTTAATACTCTATAAACAGTGATAAAGTGATATACTAAAAAAATAGATACTTTCTTTTCTTCTTAATCTGATTTTAATTACAATTCCCACTGGCCTATATACAATCCTGTATATAAACACCCCGCCTGCCGAGAAAATCATTTTACGCCCCCCCCCCCTTTTTTTAACATGACTTAGTTTCATGTATTACATTTATAACATTTGAGCAGAAAATATTTAAACAAAATCCTCATATTACTTTAAAGTGTGCTGAAATATTTAAACACGAATATCGTTTTTGTGAAATGATTCTACACATGTATACATATTGGTAGTGTGAAATCACTTGGAAAGAAAAAAAACTTTAAAAAATGGAAAGTTAAGCGTTGCGTGAGCATTAAACTGACTTGCATGCTGAGATATTATTAGTTACACAGTCAGTTAGTGACCTAATACGGATTCATACAGGGTGTGAAATGGAAATCCGTATTGGGCGAGGCGACACTAACTGACTGTGTAACAAATTTATCCCGCTGAAGACCTTTTTCAGTAAAAAAAAAAAATAATAATATTTGTGCATATTATAAAAATATTAATTTTCTTTGCAGTGGTTGTACACATTGAAATGATATTTGTTATTAATATCTATCATATGAATATCTAGGTCTACACAGGTTATCTATGTTACAATATATTTCTTTAACTTCTCTGAATGATTATGATTATAATGACAGCTGCTAACATAATTAATTAACATGATTAATGAATCCAAGATATGAACTTCATAATTCTGACAGTACTTTTTACATGTCTTTCAATTAAAAATGTGTCAAAGTCACAGATTTGTACTTCTGTTATTGTGTTTGATACAGTCATATTTCATTATTTGTTCACATGTAACATGTAACATGCTCCTTCCTAACACTTCTTTCTGATAATAAAATGTATTTCTTTTTATTTACGCCTGTTTGGTGTCTGTTGAAAGGTGAATTTACCCAAGGCTCATATACTGCTATACTATCTGTACCTGTTGATATAACTTTGACCATTTACTGATTTATATACTCACTTGCTAGTTGCTTCACTTTGTGTTGAGATGATAATGGACTAATTCAAGCATGTTAAACCAATATCTCAAAGAAATGAATATAAATGAGACTAAATTGATTTAAATGTACGTGAATTAATCCTTTAAATTTAGTCTTTAAATCAATTATTGACTAAAATCTGATCAAATCACCAAATTCTTTGGTAAGCGGTAGATAGGATCCGCTAGGGCGCCCTACGTCATCCCTCATGAATATTCAATATTCTACTTTCGGTTTGTAATTCACGTGCCCGCCAGAAAAAAACAACACAAGAAAAAACCGGCATGAATGATGGAAAGTAAGCAAAGATGGGAAAATTTATGGATATATGTCACACAAGATAGGCTTGCTAACGCAAAGGGACGTAACTCGAGTTTCTCTATTTTTATGTGTCTCTGACGTCATGCACATTTTTGACATCGAGGGTGGTTGTCTTTTACGGCTTATTTCTAAATTAATATGAACGAAGTGTTCCGAATAACTATGGAACTATTTTAAGAAATGTTCCCGCCACATGCCTTTAGCTAGAAAGACCGTAAAGCACATGTTACAAGGAAAAAACCAGAGGGAGAAAGTGAACGGTAAGTGTGTTTAAACTCTCATAATGTGAAGGCACCCATCTAACTATAATATTTTAAACATTTAATGCTTCTTGTTGCTATTTATAATAAAAAACAGATAGTAAACGCAAGACAATATCTGTATTTTAACGAAAAATTAAGTGGACTGTTTATGGCCTCGTTTTCGTTCAGCAATGGCGGCTCCCATTGCAAGCATCATTTTCGCAATTATTTCAGCCTTAATTAACTTCCAAAATATTTCTTATCTGTGTAAATTGAAGTATATCTGAACTTGTTTTTCATGCTATTAAAACTGTAATAGTATAGAGTGGCTTAAATGAATATTACATGGTTTTACAAAAATGACAACAGAGAAAATTCGAAATCATGTTATACTGCATTATGCAGTCATATGTTAAATTCATGAGCCGTCAGACGATGAGTAAATTAAATGATGCGTGATTAATGGTAGGTGTTTTAAGTTGTTATATAATAATTAATAACTGCATTTACACTTGATCACTTAAAGAAAGAGCAATTGACCATTTTAATTTCACTAAAGCAGAACTCATATACATGTATTCATATAATATATATATAATGTATGTATGTATCACTATGTATATATAATTATAATGATTAAATTTTTTAACTCATTAAAGTCATTAAATCAGTTATTTTAAAGGTTTATATAGCTTATGATGTCTTGTGCTTTATTTCAGACATACTAGTAGGTACTTGGAAAAGATTTTTCATGGAACCCGAATGGTACTACAGACAACATTAATACTGTTCCCTGTTAATTTTGGAAGGTAACAATTTTTTTAAGTCTTGCTGAGTCTTTCCTGTGTATTAATTAACTTATAATAGCATCTAAATAAAAAAAAATATTTTTATTTTCAGACACTGAGCAAAACAACCAAGTAAATGTCAGAAAAGCCTGTCGACCAGACCAGCGGATCATAATAATTAATTTGTTAATTAAGAAATAAAAGTTTTTTGTTGAAAAATTCTCATTGCATCTTGTTATTTTATCATTTGACTTGAGTTTTGTACCAAAAAAAAATTATTCTCAGTTGTGGAAATGTGTGAAAATGAAGGTGACATTTTGCCTCTAAAAATAGAATTGTAGGCATAAAAATGGCAAACTTCAATTATTTTTAAAAAATCATGGATGTTGGAAATTTTCAAATACAATGCATTTTTGGTTTATTAAAAGGTAACAGAACAAAAATATGTAATGATTTTGATCCCAGAATTTCATTTTAAAATCTACTTGGCAAGCCTACACAAGATGGGTATTGTGGGTACGTGAACTCCTTAGCAGAAGCAGAACAAGTTCGGAAGGAATTTGAGGTCGAGAAAAGTTTAACTTTCGTGTCAGGGAAACGTGAAGCTGATTTCGGAAACCACGGCCATGGTTAGTACTATAAATACTTAATGTTCAGTCTCTAGCTTTTATTTTAACTTAAAATTATTGATGATAACTGCTACTGCAATGAAAGGTTAATAAAACTCTGTAAGTGTAGGTACGCATTAACACTGAAAGCATGTGTCATACATATTAATATAATTTGCAACTCGATTTACACAAAAACCCATACCCCTCCCCCACCCAAACGCACCCACCCTCTCAAACACAATCACACAAATACATACTAAATCTATTGAAAAAATATTGTTCAACAGCTTAATCATGTTAATTGTTATATAATTGTTATGTTATTGATTAAACTCATAATGACTCTTTGAAAGTCAAAATTCTTATTATTCATATTTTAAGATTTATTTTTAGTTATTGAAGTCATCTATCAGTAATGTTTCACAAGATTAATCTGCTTATTTAGTTTAATTATACTTATTTATCAAGTTAGTTAATTTGTGGAAACCAATATATGTCTTGTTTTAAATTACATTTATTATTGACACAAACATGTCACTAAGGGCATTATCATTTTAAATCAAAGTAACGTTTAATATTCCCTGCTTGAAAAGTGGGAGGGTATCTAGTAATAGGTAAGTCTGTCCATCCGTCTGTCTAGCTGTAAGTCCGTCAGTCTGTCTGTTACGCTTTGGGGTATCCATCTCTTATCTGCAACTCCTCTTGTACCAATGAGAGAAATTTAATTAAACTTTCACATAACCTATATTACATATTGCCATTGTGCAGTGCACCTCCTATTTTACTTTTTGATCCAACACATATTTTGTGTATAATATGAATTCATTGACTTCTTGGATTCGAGGGCAACATGCATGTATTTTGTTAGAGCAAAGAAAAAGAATGTAAACTTGACTTGTCTATGACTTGACCACGAATCTAACCCAAAGTCTCTGCATCATTAGTAAGGTGCTCTACCCAGGCCGATAACTAGGGGTCAAAACATCACATTCCTCTTTAAATTGTTGAAGACACAACCCAAGTTCTTATTACCCCCTGGCAGGGCTTTCATCTGCAAGTCCAGGGATGGACTATGTCACTAAATATGTGACAGGAAAGGAGGAATATTGGCTGGACTGGTAATTGCATCACCATGATCACTAGTCAACTGATCTATCAATTAAGCTATCCAGGAAACAATTTTTATTCAAAACTTTTATAATTTATTTATTATAATCTATTTCAGATCTATGTGCATTCATTAGTGTATAATCTAAATAATATTATATTTAATTGAAATTATTGTGTTTATAATTTCAGATCTACCCGATAAGTTTCGTTTGAGATTCACTGATCTTGGCGAACATGAAACAATTAATTACACTGGCATACCATTTATTATTCTATCCAAATATGAACGTCATTGCTTGTTTGGAAAAGATAAGAACAAGAAAAAGAAAGAAAGAAATCAGACTTCAAGAAGCCAAGCCCTTTCTGTAAGTAATTGTATACAGAATCATTAAAACACAAATTTAAAAAAAAAACAGGAGTACTATTCCTTTGTAAGTACAATACATAGTCCTCAAGGTGAGTACTAACAGAGGGGCAGTCTACTGGATCCTAGGTCACTCTACTGGATCCTCCCAGGTTAGGAGTACTATTCCTTGGTTCCTGACTTATTGTAAGTACAATACATAGTCCTCAAGGTGAGTACTAACACAGGGGCAGTCTACTGGATCCTAGGTCACTCTACTGGATCCTCCCAGGTTAGGAGTACTATTCCTTGGTTCCAGACTTATTGTAGGACTCATTTTGATATTTTTTGTTGCTTAAGGAATAACTCTTATTTTTCGAATTCATGAAGGGATCAATGGATTGGCTTGTGTGATAATTTGCATAAACGCCGAATTATCATACAAGCCAATCCACTGATCATATTCATGAATTCGAAAAATAAGACAGTTATTCCTTATATTTACATGCTTTGATTCCACCAATCCACGGGCTCCAAGCCAGCTTCACTCTTAATTGGTGTTGTCCCGCCCTGCCCGTGTTTTTTTTTTTTTTTTGACCGCGCTAAAACACTTCATGTGGAAATCAATTACATTACAATTGGTAACTTTATCTCCGACAAAGACATTGGAAATGTAAATATTCAAATTTTAATCATTAATTCCAATGTTTATTGGTATTGTATGTCTATAAACTACAGGTACTGTGAGCAATGAGCTCACTAAATGATACCCCCGCCTCCCATATGATTGTAATGGAAAAGTCCATATTTTGCTGTGGCCGGGAAACACAAAATATGTCGTATCAAAAAGTAAAACAGGAGGTGCACTGCATAAGGGCAATATGTACCGGTAATGAAGATTCTGTGAAAGTTTCATTAAATTTCACTATGTGGTATAAGCGGAGTTGTGGATTAGAGATGGCTACCCCAAAGCGTAACAGACAGACAGACGGACGGACAGCTAGACGTACAGACGGACGGACGTACCGATTACAGTGTACCCTCCCACTTTTCAAGCGTTTTTAAAATATATAATGAATTGAATTGTACGCAGTAACTGTATATTAACATTCTATTAACAAATTTGTACACGATCTTCACTTTATTTGATGTGTCCTTTTAATGTATTACATAAAGAACACAATAACTTAATAATGGTTAACAGAAATAAAACCAATGAATCATTGATTGATTAATTCGGGTCATTTGCTGCAAGCAATGGAGCCCCCCCCCCCCCCCCCGGAAAATAATTGTATGAGGTAGAGGGAGGAATACAGAATTAGAAATCATTTGTTTGCAAAATATATCTACAAATCTTTCGTCTTTGGATGTGAATAGATTTGGAGATTTAACACATTACACTGAAAACTGGGCGTGTTTACGATTAAAACGGTTTTTATTCCGGAAAACACTGATCTGCATTGGGTTTTGTTGTTGATACTTTTCGCTCATGAATATTTATTAGAATGACGTAGGGCGGCCTAGCGGATCCTATCTACCGCTTAGGTCCGTTTCGAATTTCCGAGTTCTTGCATCTCTGTTGCGACAATTCATCAAATGATGTATTATTTTACTACGATTGCCAAGCGCAGTTGAGATCTCGGATGATTTAGAGTCAACTCGTACACAAACCAAGTCGTACTTAAGGTTTAAAAAAAATTGAGGAGTCAACTCCTATACAAAGGTTTTTCTTTATGCCTCTGATTTTTCCTATACCATTATGCGCAGATTGTCTTTGTTTTCCCGGTGTAATTAAATCTGAGGCATCAACTCCTACATATTTTAATATTGTAAAGGTAATTAAATATATTATATATTTTAGACAACTAATTAATTTGATTAATAAACATCACTGCAACAAGATATACATGTATGTAATTTTACATTTTAACATTAGTCTTCTTTTTGTAAGTGCAAGTAATATATGTGGATATAAATGTAACTTGATATAATGCAGATAAGAAAGTTATCTTAAATATTTCAACAACAACAACAACAAAAATAATATTCCAAATTGGCTTAATATGATTGAGAAAAAAAAAGAAAATAAAGAAATGGTCATTTAAAGGCAGAGAATTTTTACCGGATGGTATTTTTATTCCAGGTGAGGGAGGGGCTAATTTTGTACAGGTGTGATTGCCTTGGAGCTAGCAGTCTACCTGCATGAATGGATACGCAGTGAAATACCCTAAGGTGTCATTAACTAATTATACCTGTGATAGGGATTTTAAAACAACTTTGAATTTTTAAAGTAGTAGAAAGGCTTTTCAAGTACTAAGGTATTGAATTATATATTTTTTAATTTTAATTTAACACCCCTATCCTTTAAAAAAAATTATTATATCATATACTATAAACTGCCTTTATGAGAACTGACACCATTATGACTCTTCGAGCATTACATAATTATGGATTCTCCCCATGAAAATTTTAGTCCTTTAATATTTAAAAATTATGATTTCAGATTTCGAAAGTTCATGCTTTTATAAGAAAAAAAAAATCCCATACTTGCCAAATTTCATTCAAAAGTGAAAAAGTTATGACCATTTAAGAGAACTGAACACACCGGCACAACTGACTGCATATAGCTTTGTTATGGATTCTCCCTATGTAAATTTCAGATCTTTTACAATTTATCATGTAAGATTTACATAGTTTATGCCATTGCAAGAAATATAAAACCAATTATAGACTTGCCAAATTTCAGTGAAAAAGGAAAAAGTTTTGACCATTTAAGAAAACTGAACACACGGTACGACTGACTGCATTATTATAGCCTGGTGATGGATTCTCCCTATGTAAATTTCAGTTCTCTTACAATTGATCATGTAAGATTTACAAAGTTCTTGCCACTGTTAGAAAAATAAAACCATACTTGCCAAATTTCAGTGAAAGAGAAAAAAGTTATGACCATTTAAGAGAACACACCAGAGTACGCCTGACTGAATATAACCTGGTGATGGATTCTCCCTATGTAAATTTCAGTTCTCTTACAATTTATCATGTAAGATTTACAAAGTTCATGCCATTGTAAGAAAAATAAAACCATACTTGCCAAATTTCAGTGAAATAGGAAAAAGTGTTGACCATTTAAGGGAACTGAACACACCGGTATGACTGCATGACTGCATATAGCCTGGTGATGGATTCTCCCTATGTAAATTTCATTTTTCTTACCGCTTATCATGCAAGATTTACAAAATTTATGCAACTGCAAGAAAAATAAAACCAAACTTGCCAAATTTCATTGAAAAATGAAAAAGTTATTACCATTAAAGAGTTTACCCTGGTATGACTGACTGAATATAGCCTGGTGATGGATTGTGAATGTGTAAATTTCAGTTCTCTTACAATTTATCACGCAAGATTTACAAAATTTATGCCATTGCAAGAAAAATAAAACCAAACTTGCCAAATTTCATTGAAAAATGAAAAAGTTATTACCATTTAAGAGAACACACCAGAGTACGCCTGACTGAATATAACCTGTTGATGGATTCTCCCTATGTAAATTTCAGTTCTCTTACAATTTATCATGTAAGATTTACAAAGTTCATGCCATTGTAAGAAAAATAAAACCATACTTGCCAAATTTCAGTGAAAAAGGAAAAAGTGTTGACCATTTAAGGGAACTGAACACACCGGTATGACTGCATGACTGCATATAGCCTGGTGATGGATTCTCCCTATGTAAATTTCAGTTCTCTTACCACTTATCACGCAAGATTTACAAAATTTATGCCATTGCAAGAAAAATAAAACCAAACTTGCCAAAGTTCATTGAAAAATGAAAAAGTTATTACCATTTAAGAGAACATACCAGAGTACGCCTGACTGAATATAACCTGGTGATGGATTCTCCCTATGTAAATTTCAGTTCTCTTACAATTTATCATGTAAGATTTACAAAGTTCATGCCATTGTAAGAAAAATAAAACCATACTTGCCATTAATTTCAGTGAAAAAGGAAAAAGTGTTGACCATTTAAGGGAACTGAACACACCGGTATGACTGCATGACTGCATATAGCCTGGTGATGGATTCTCCCTATGTAAATTTCAGTTCTCTTACCGCTTATCATGCAAGATTTACAAAGTTCATGCCATTGCAAGAAAAATAAAACCAAACTTGCCAAATTTCATTGAAAAATGAAAAAGTTACTACCATTTAAGAGAACACACCAGAGTACACCTGACTGTATATAACCTGGTGATGGATTCTCCCTATGTAAATTTCAGTTCTCTTACAATTTATCATGTAAGATTTACAAAGTTCATGCCATTGTAAGAAAAATAAAACCATACTTGCCAAATTTCAGTGAAATAGGAAAAAGTGTTGACCATTTAAGGGAACTGAACACACTGGTATGACTGCATGACTGCATATAGCCTGGTGATGGATTCTCCCTATGTAAATTTCATTTTTCTTACCGCTTATCATGCAAGATTTACAAAATTTATGCAACTGCAAGAAAAATAAAACCAAACTTGCCAAATTTCATTGAAAAATGAAAAAGTTATTACCATTTAAGAGAACACACTCTGGTACAACTGACTTATGATCAGAATATAGCCTGGTGATGGATTCTCGATCCCTATGTAAATTTCAGATCTCTTACAATTTATCATGTAAGATTTACAAAGTTCATGCCATTGTAAGAAAAATAAAACCATACTTGCCAAATTTCATTGAAAAATGAAAAAGTTATTACCATTTAAGAGTTTACCCTGGTATGACTGACTGAATATAGCCTGCTGATGGATTGTAAATGTGTAAATTTCAGTTCTCTTACAATTTATCATGTAAGATTTACAAAGTTCATGCCATTGCAAGAAAAATAAAACCATACTTGCCAAATTTCATTGAAAAATGAAAAAGTTATTACCATTTAAGAGAACACACCCTGGTACGACTGACTGAATATAACCTGGTGATGGATTCTCCCTTTGTAAATTTCAGATCTCTTACAATTTATCATGTAAGATTTATAAAGTTTAAGCCATTTTAAGAAATATAAAACTATACTTACCAAATTTCAGTGAAAAAGGAAAAAAGTTTGGCCATTTAAGGGAACTGAACACACCGGTATGACTGCATGACACCATATAGCCTGGTGATGGATTCTCCCTATGTAAATTTCAGTTCTCTTACCGCTCATCATGCAAGATTTACAAAGTTCATGCCATTGCAAGAAAAATAAAACCATACTTGCCAAATTTCAGTGAGAAATGAAAAAGCTATTACCATTTAAGAGAACACACCCCAGTACGACTGATTGAATATAACCTGGTGATGGATTCTCCCTTTGTAAATTTCAGTTCTCTTACAATTTATCATGTAAGATTTATAAAGTTTATGCATTTTAAGATAAATAAAACTATACTTACCAAATTTCAATGAAAAAGGAAAAAGATAGCTTGAATGCATTGATAAAAATGTCTTATTTTATCATTTTCATTACATGTACCTGGTTGTTTTTTTTTGCTGGTAGGTGGTTATTTCAGTTAGGTTAATAAAGAGAAACATACGAGATGTAATTAAATTTCATTCTTATATATTCATTCATAAAGATGATGAAGATACCCAACATAATGATTAAAAGATAAAGAGAATAAATCAGATTGGTGATCAATATCCAAAAGACAGGATGGTGGATCTAAAGGGAATGGGTTCCAATATTTTCCTTTGTTTATTGCATGGTTTTGAATTTCACATTTACCCCAGACAAATCAAAATGAGTTATTTGTAGGTTGATCTAATTAAGAGGCTTTATCTTTTTGATTATGGCTAATTGATTTCAAACAGTTAGCTTATAAGTCATGTGATATCATGATCCAAAGTTATGAGTGGTGGATCCATGGGGAGTTGATGTTGAATTTTTAATTACTTATCATGCTTATTGTAGATCATCATGGGGTAAACTAATAATTATTGCACATTTATTTAAACATTTAAGTAACCTTTCTTTGTGTGATAAGTGATGGATCAAAGGCATGTATATTTCACCAGTAATTGTTTTGATAGTTGAGGTGGATCCAAGGGGGTAGATAGATATATTTTTAAATATTAAATTTTGTAATGTGTCAAAGGAATCAATAATGATCATGTGATGTTTATGGTTAATTGATTTTAAACATTTAACTTATATATCATGTGTGATCAAAATCTAAACTTATAAGTGGTGGATCCAAGGGGGTGGATATTAATCTTTTTTAAATATTTGTGGTGGGTGCAGGATCAAAGAATATTAATGATCAATGATTATGGTTAATTTATTTCAGACATTTAGCTTATATGTCATGTTTGATCATGATCTTAATTTTAAAGTGATGGGTCCAAGGGGGAGTGGATATTTATGTTATATAGTAGTTGTGGATATTAATTTTAAATACATGTATTTGTGGTGGGTAAAAGGATATTAATGATTATAAGCTTATAGCTAATTGATTTCAAACATTAAGATTATATGTCATGTATGATCAAGATCTAAACTTATAAGTGGTGGATCCATGGGGAGTGGATATTAATTTTATTTTTTTTTTAAATATTTGTTGTGGATCAAAGGATATAAATGATTATGGCTAACTGATTTCAACATTAAGCTTATATGCCATGTGTGATCATGGTCTTAACTTACATTAGTGGTGGATCCTTGAGGAGTAAATTTTTTATTTTAAAATATTTGTGGTGGATCAAAGGATTTTTTTATTATAGTTTTTTAAATAGAAGAATTGCTGTCCATCCAAGTGTTTACAGAAGATTCCCACTAATGCAGTTTTTTCCATCAGGAAGCAGTTTTGGAAACTGGTCATTACTTAGCAGAATCAGGAGATTTCAGTATTGTATGCAAACAAAGATAAGACAGTGTCACTAGCACAAATTTAAGTCCCCTTTCGGTTGATTGTACTTTTTCTTAACAAATAAAAATCAGTATCTCAGATACTCCTCTTCTCTTGGCAAGTCATTTGGTTGAGTTTTCTCTGGCAATAGTATTTGTTTATGACCCTCACTTTAATTAAAATGGCTCTGCAAAAGCAGTTTAACAATGGATATATAACAGTCAATTTTGCATTGTTATGCCTCTAGATCTGCCACATAAAAAATGATTTGAATTTGTATATAATTGAAGATAAAATGCTTCATAAAGTATATTCAGACATTGCATTCTTATCCCATTATTCCCATATCTGCTTATTTATTTATCCCATGGGATTAAAAATACCCAGTATTATGTACTTTGCAGGATTTTTAATCCTAAGAAGGGCAAATATGGGATTTTTAATCCTATGTCGCCTATTATGGGAGAAAAAATCCCATGGGAGAAAAAATCCCTCAAAGATTTTTTTCTCCCATGGGATTTTGGTGGGATTTTTGGTGGGATGAAAAATCCTGCCATTCTCCCATGGGATTTTAGGTTTTGACAGAGGTTTATGAGAAAACTACTACAATGTGGAAGTTGAGATTGACATGATGAGGTCAGAATAAAAAATCCCACCAAAATATAGAAAAAAATCTAATGAAGGTCTTTTCGAAAGGGTACCTAAAAGTCCGGACTTTGTCGTGTCCGGACTTAAATGTCGCAGTGTTAATTTTAATCCAATAACAATCAACATAAAATATCGTTACGGTAACAAGAAATTTAACTAAACTACCAACGTTAACCGTTTCTTAGCCGCCATTTTTATTTACAATAACAACGCTTCGAACGGAATCGCGTGCCCGATTTTCATATTACGCCCTCGACGGAGACGTAAGGGACCAGGCAAAATTTATCACAATGATGGGACCGGTGTAACGTTGAATTTTGACCCGGGTTGAAAATTGACCCGGGGGTCATTTTTCAACGTTGAATACTGAGACCAAAGGTGTTGAATTTAGACCCTAATCCGTTGACTACTGAGCCGGTTCGTGGAATTTTTGTCATGAAACCGGTTCAAAATTCAACAGCATAAAAACACATTTTTTTGACTAGGTTTTCACATCTGTGATTTAATTCATTAGTTATGAAGTGCCGTTTTGGTATTTACTGCCATAAGTAATATCACCTAATTGAATAGGTGATATCACCTATCCGAATAAGTGATATCATCTATTCAGATTTTAAATAGGTGATATCCCCAATTGAATAGGTGATATCACTTTTTTCGAATAAGTGATACCACCTATTAAAAATGGCAAAAACCAAAAAATATTCGAATAAGTGATATAACCTAATGTTATTTTAATCATTTATTCCAAGCTCTCTGATTTGTTCAAACTCGATCACATGATTAAGTATATACATGTAACAGCACAAAGACTTGAGTTGCTATTTATAGAATCTGAAATGCATTCCGACTTGATGTTTCTTTAAGTGGAGATAATTTTCTGTAAAACAGAAATAGCACTGATTTCACAATTAAAGATAGACTTGATGTTTCTGAAAAAAAATATTTACTACAACTTGTATTAATATTTAAAAATTGATGAGACCTAACAATGCCTTGAAGTCTTGAATTAGGATCTTTATGTACTTTATATATTAACACATATTGGATATGTTTGTCAAAAATTGATACAAGACATAATCAAATAAATAAATTAGTATTCTGAATAAGTAAATCCTTTATTTACTCCCTCAATATATAAAAGGAAACATATTTTTAATATTTAACAGCTTAATTTATGTTGATCTCTAGTTTCTAAGTCTTAAAGAAAGAAAACTTGTGCCTTAATCCCATTATTTTCAAATTTTGTTTTGTTAATCTATGTACAAAATAACATAACAAATGTAGCCTTTTTTCGTTCGTGCTTCGATATGCTTTTCTGTGAAGTCGATATATCTATGGGTCGACCTCATCAACGGGCTATATTTATAAATTCATATAGGTGATATCACTTTTTGATAGTAAAAACCAAAACGTACTCATACATAGGCGTCGAGAACGGGGAGCAGAATCAGAATATATTTTCAAAAACTTTACATGACAAGAAGAAAACACTTGCTGTGGGGTTCAACTCAAAATTTAGATACACCTATGACGTATGATCAAGTAACAGTAGTTACTTTAGTTCTTATGTCGACTCGATATACCTTGTGTATCCGAGTGAATTTTAAATTTGTTTTGTTTTTGTTACTATGTTTGTCTATTTATTTTTATATCTATATATTGTGTGTTCATTTTGACCTTTTAGGGAGAGGGCTAAAATAGGCTTTGCCTGCTGCCCAATCCCATTCACTTATGTGAATAAAATTTTGTATAAATAAAAAAAAAAATTTTAAATTAAAGTCACCACTGAATGTGTCACAACTGTTTCATGTTTGGAAATTTTACTGACTGTGGGAGATGAAGGCCAACTAAAATCACCGGTATACTGTATAAGAAAAAAAATGATTTCTTCTTAATCTTTTCCAAAGTGAACTTTCCTTATTTGTAAAGTTATGCTCCACTATTACCTGTTTATGGTATAACGTATAAAGCGTTGCAATATTACAGTATACTTTTGTGCTATCAAAAATTTTAGTTTCTTTTTCTAAATAATGTTCCTGTTCGGTATAATATGATTCCTATTCTATTTGTTGTTAGTCTTGTGCAAAAAAAAAATGTTATATCTGTTCGAGAATTCATCACCTTTAAGTTGTTATTCTATTCGAAAAATTGTGATTCCTATTCGATAATTTTGTCATTTCTATTCGATGATAAAATGATTTGTATTCGATAATAATGTTAAACATGACATTCCTAATTGAGTTTACAACCAGTTCTAGTTTTGCCATATTTCTCAGAATGCAACTATTGAAAAAGAATAAGAAAAATATCGCATGCTAGTATGCTGGATGCTAGTGTTTTCGAACAACAACTTTATTGCATATAAAGCAAATAATTATCGAATAAGAATGATAAAATTATCGAATAGGGATGACAAAATCAGCGAAAAGGAATCGCATGTTTTCAAAAATGAATGACATTGAATAGGAAACGCGTGTTTTCGAGAAAAAAAGGATATATTATGATATATGAATCATATTGTAACACTTCCTCCAATGGGAATAGCAATTTGTCGAATACAAATTACAAATAATCGAATAGAAATAACAACTAATCGAATAGGAATCACATTGTATCGAATAAAAATGATATGTTTTAGAATAAGAATAATCTCATTCTCAGGGTTATGCTCCGAAAGCGATCAATTTTAAACCGAGGCTGGCTACTGACAGATAAATTAGTTACAGGGATTTCACCAACCTTATTTAAAGACACCAGATTTCCAGAATTTTTTTTTGTCCTATTCATAGTTTTGTTGTTATTTATGGATGCTATCGATTTGAGAAGGTATTGTCAAAAAAAGTTGCCATGCTTGAAGATAACTGAAATCGTGCACTTATCAAAATGTACATATATACACGGGGTGTTAGGTTTATTTCTATTATTCTTGATAAGGGAATAAAATTGAAACCGAAATATGAAAAAATATAGAGATACTGATAAATCCTGTAAAACAAATTACCACCTAAAAAATGTTCAAACTCTGAGGTGGGGTCAATATTCAACAGGGTCAATTTTCAACTTGTCGTTCAAGCTGTTGAAAAATGACCCCGGGTATAAATTCAACGTCTTTTGGTCTCAATTTTCAACGGTGAAAAAAAAAACCTCCCCGGTTCAATATTCAACGTTGGAAAATGAACCTCGGGTCAACTATCAACTCGGGTCAATATTCAACGTTACAGCGCCAGTCCATGTATGACGCGGTGCCATAAAATTAAAAACACTTCCCATTTAGGCCTTTCAACTTATTTTTCAAGTTGCACATATGGTTAAAAAACATTGTTTAGATAGATTTATAGGTACATGAAATTATTAAAAAAGATAATAACTTATGCATACTTTTAATTACATCATTAAAAAGTTTTATCATTTATAATTGACTTTTCCGATGTTGTGTTTAAGGACAGGTAACTCAGGTGTGAAAAATGACCAACTTAGTTTCGATTTATGAGTTATCGTTTATAGGAATGACATATAGGCTGCTTCAGCATTGGTATTGTTATATACACAATAGGGTTCCTTACATTGTTTTGTACACAAAAAGTTTTGACCAAGAGAAAGGGAATGCCTTCACTCTACCTGAAATAACAGTGTCAGATGAATGGGGAACTGACTATATTCAATAGTGTAATAGGGTGATATTTTCTTTATATTTATGATTAATAAATGATCTTATAGGAATATTGTGTTTCTTGATTTTATTATTATTTCACTTGATCATCATCTACATCATTTGCAACATCATCATCATTTTGTATATATTTAAATTGAAACACAATTGGATACATATTCCTGTATTGCCCTATTCTCCCTTGGTTCTTTTATTGTGCTATACATTGATCACTTTGACTTATTCAATTAATGCCTATGGCTATTTTACCTATGTGGTCATTTTCAGACATGTGATTCATGTCATGTGGTTTTAGGAGCCAATAGATTTACAGTATGTAGTTTCCCGCTTTTGGTGAACTGCCTTTGTTCATAACAAAGTTAGACTCCTTAGAGGAAAGTTCTATATACCTATGTGTTTATCAAAGAGACTGTATCTATATGGAATCTGCCATATTTAGTAATCTTGAATGACCAGATATACTGACTACTGACAGATAGTAAGTGCACTCTATATTTTATTATCTTAATTAATTTCTTATTTAATATTTCAGTAAATTATCTAATTTATGCATTTTCTATCATTCATGAGTAAATTCAGTTGATTTGATTGTAAAGTATCTTTCTCTTACTTTTATCATTTGATCTTAATAATTTATAAATATCAGTTATCAATTTCATTGATGTGACCTGATTATTTATTTTGAAGTTATATAGTTGAATTATTATTTACAGTTGATATGTAATACACCAGACATATTCAGAGAACTATATTGAGTTAGCCTTGTTCCATAAACAGGTGATTAATTGATATAATCATATGTTTTTATCATAGATAAATGTAACGTGAAATAGTTGCATTGGAATGTATATATTTACTCAGTAATATTGTACATGCATAATGTTCATTATCCGAATTAATTATTTTATATTTAATGCAGTCAAAGGGAATAACTTGTAAAGTAATTTGAACTTATGAAGATAGTGCAAGAGTTATCTTTCTTGTATTGTGCATATATTCCCTTGCAGGACACAGACTACCAATTATTTTGCTATACATTCCTTTATAACATAAAAAATATTTTAAAAAATTACACCGAAACTTGACACAGAGTAAGACCATTTCAAGTCCAAAAATTTACCAAATTCTCAGGAACATTCATAGTCTGCAAGTCCTTTTATGGCATCGCAAATAACCCCTACCCTGCTTTTTTCACTTTCTCTTCGAGGAAAGGGTAAATATGGGCCTCTTTACACCCTTCCTACTACGCACTTAAAAGCAAAATTTCCCATTATAATCATTTTTAGAATTTTTTTCAGACCCTCTCCTTTCCATTTATGCCCAAAAATAACCCCATTCTACACCAAAAACACCCCAGAGAATTTTTAAGAAAAAAACCTCTATTTTTAAACTGGAACTACTTGAGTAAAATTAGTAGTCTGTAACCTGCAAGCTTATTGTTAACTTTTATGCTTACTATTGTTTATTCTTATTACAGGACTACTATACTATACTACTACTGCTATATTACTACTTCATCTGTATATACTGTCATATCGATCCATCCATATCAACATTTGAATGATGTAATAAATAATAACCCACAAGTGGCTACTTCTTATTTACAAGTAAAGGACTACTTTTACAATAGTTTTAACTCTTTGATAATTATTATGAAGAAAGTTTAATGTCATAATTTTTGTGTTCGCGCTTTTTCGCTTCCTGTGTAAATATATATATATTTACAAGTAAATGCAACAATTGATCATCTTATTTGTGTTACTAAGCACGACCGAGTATAAAAATTTAATTAGGTTAGAACTGAGAAGGAGGGTATATTTCACTTTTTATTTTAATTAAAATTTTAATTCTATGCAGTAAACCGGTGTCCGCAACTATACAGTAAATAAGTTTAACATTGGTGATAAATTTTAAAACCACTGGGTTCTACTGAGTGCAAAGAAATACTTGGGAAATGCTAAAAACTGCCTTGCGTGTAAACAGTCAGATACCCCGAGCCTGCTCTAAACAATGGAACCCGTGAGGCCGACCGCGTCATAGCTATGAATATTCATAGCCTCAAACCATTAAAAGAAAACCGAAATAGTACTTTATTTCCGGAATGTCTGGTCAGGTTAATTGTATTTAATGTCTTTAATTGTATCCCACTGAAAGTGGTGGAAATTAATCTCGGTCTGTCTGTTCGTTTGTCTAGCTGTTCGTCCGTATGTCTGTCCGTCTGGAGTTGTCTGTATGAAACGCTTTTATTTCCACGCGATATCTCAAAAAGCCTTTGAGCTTTTGAAATATTTTACACAATAAATTCCTATAGACTAAGATAGATCTCTATTATTGATTTTGAGGACAAAAGATCAAGGTAAAAAAAATTCTCTGTGTCTGAAAACTTTCATTTCCGGGTGATATCTCAGAAGTTAAGCTTTTAAGTTTTTTCTCAATTTTTAAAATGCCCTACCCAATCAGCCCCCCCCCCTTCCGGGTCATACTCTTATATTTCCTTAAGCGCTTTTACAGATTCTCTGAATTAACGTGTTTTATTTACCCAAAGAACTATCCAGATTCAAATTAATATTTTTATTTAGATATTAAATGTAAATGAATTATATCAACATATATCAAATTCTTTCCCATTGGCGTTACTTAGGTGTTCGAAGCAAATTCCAAAGGGGGGGGGGCTAAAACACCAAAAACCCCAATTTTGAATGCCTATATTATGTCTATGTTTGCAAAAAAAAGTGGGGGAGGGGGGCGGCTAAGCCCCTCCCCCCCTTCCGACGTCTCTGCGCTATATAAATATTCTATAAATCACATAATGGCATGCACAGTTTAACACATTTTTTAATATCATCAAATGTTACGCTCTAAATAAATCTAAATAAAATGAATGAGCGAAAATTAATAAATAAAATAGACAGAAAGAAACATATAAAAAAATTAAATGACTTTTACAAGTTGTGGTATCAATTTAAAATTATTTTGTGGTAGGTCATGCATGTACTGTGGTTTTTGCCATGGATATTGGCGTGTGTAGCTCTGTCGATGAAACACCTGGCTTGATGCAGGATTTCTGAATTTGATTCCCTTTATAACCATACATTTATACATACATAATATTTACCTGTGGTGTACTGGTTCTGTAATTATATAAATAATTAAATCAAATATTTTTTTAAGATATAAGACTAATTAATAAGTTCTACTTATTAATTATTTTTAAAATGCATCCTTAATATCATTTAAATTTTCAAAGAAGAACATGAAGAAGAAGAAAAATATTTAAAGTTTAAAGCATGTTATAGCAATAATTATGAAAAGAGAATGGAGAATGTTAAATATGAATTATTTAAATGAATTGATTAAAAATGATTTTAAAAATTCATTTCTTAGAATCATTTTATTCCCTCAACATGGTACATGAGGAACATAGAGTATAAACAATGTCTAAGTTTTAATCGTCAGAGGTATATACCCCGGCATAATATTAATATACAAATACATATATTTAATTAAATTTTTTGCAACTGCATTTTGATGTACATATAGTACAAATAATAACAGAGTATATGTATTCAATGCAAAAAAAAAATCAGGACAATTAAGAAGGACAGACAATCTCAAATATTTTTGAAATAAATGGACAAAGTTTTCTTAAAGATTTTATATTTGAATTAGCCATGAGTTCATAAAACTTTACAACATTTGGTTTAGTGCAGTAGCTATGTAATTTTTTTCCAATCTCTGAAAAAGCTGTATATTCTAAAATGTAGTGGTATTCCTCACTTTTTTACCCCATTGTACAAAGTAAACATACTTTTCAGTAAGTGGGGTGTCACGCCACCTCCCAGTTTCTAAAGGTAGATGATGATTTGAAGTACGCACGCATTTTCATCAATACCTTTGTATGTACATGATTAAAATTGAGATTTATATATATGTGTGCTTTTATTCACATGTGTGTATAATTAATTTCTTATACGCATAGGAACAATGCCCAGGCACTTGTTTGGGAATAAAATTTTAACCTATATAGTAGAAATCATCTTGTAATGTATGATCGGAAGCACCCTGTTAATTTTCGATAAGGTTAAGGAATTATACTATGGGTCAATTTTTTTTCTGAAACAAGTGTCTCTGGTAAAATGCCATAGGGGTCTTACTATATGATAAATTTGTCCTCCGATAAAAATAAGTATTTTTTTTACCAAAAAAATCTAAACATAACACAATCTAACACAACTCAGATAACCCTCTTTTGTTTTAAGTTTTAACATTTAATTTGTTTATATGATCATAATATAATTTGATTTATTAAGGTCTTCCGTTTCCAACGGAAGACCTTCTACTGATTCTGTTGGTAAAGATTATTATTCTTTTTTTTTCTTCTGCTTCCTAGACCGCAACTTTGAGGCCTCATATCTCGCTCATTTCTCAACGGATTTCGCTCAAATTTTCAGACGTTATAGGCTTTAATAAACTCTATCAGAATGCTGTCTAAAATTTCAAAAAGCCACTTCCGGTTTTGAGTTATTCCCCTTTAAAGGAAAATTTTTAGGCTTTCGTTTCCAGACAAAGGCTCAGAGATGGCTAAAGCTGGAGCAGAAATTCTACTGACTTTAGATAAAAGAAGGATTGAAGTTGTGCACATCGGTTTTTGTTTTTCGATTTCTCTATTCAAAATGGCGCTATATAGGGGTAAAAAATTAGAACGCTTAAAAGAACCAAAAATTACTCATATTTTTCTTTTTATCTTCTAAACTAAAAATATTTTGTTAAAATATATAGAACATAATTTGTGCAGAATTAGAAGATCTTTCAAATGATATGTCGAAAAAAGGGCTGACCCCTATACTAAGGGACCTAGAGGGGCCAAAAGTTTTTTCCAGATATCTCAAAAAGTATTGAGAATTTGTTATGCATCAAAAAAGCAAAGTTGTTCAAAATATCAAGATTCATCTTATGGGGTCGTCAAAATACATCTGGCGACGTCACTTCCGGTTGAACCGGAAGTAGTCAGAAAATGCATATTTTTGACAGTTTTTTGGGTAACATGTCTCACTAGAAGCTTAATATTAATTTTCCGTCCGTCGTCGTCACTTCCGGTCAAACCGGAAGTACCAAAGAATAGCTTAATTTTGCTATACTCAACATAGATTTGGAGGATTAACCCATTTTTGGACTTCATTACTCTTTTTTTTCAAAATGAAAGTTACTTCCGGTCAAACAGGACGGAAGACCTACTCGTTGCTTTGCAACGAGCTCGGCTCTAGTCTTATATTTCTATTTTCAATTGTTTTCTCTATGATAAACACTACAAAAGTGTATCTTGTTAATTTCATGATAATACCCTGTGGTATGTATATTTCTCTATTACTGAAAGGTCAGGTGTCAACCTGCATGTATATCACTGGCGTATAAATATACTCAAGAAAAAATAGATGTTTTGTTTAATTGTTTACTAATTAATTTGATATGATATATCTTTTTAACAAACAAAATAAATAATGAATTATCTTCGGCTCGAAAGCAAGTCACTAGCGCAACGCTGTCCACTATCACCGAGGCCTTGCGAGTCCGAGAACTCCACTTCCGTAACAGCCACGTGGAGAAATTGACATTGCCACATGGATCTGCACGTACTCCATCATCTGATGCAGACATCGTCCCTTAGTCATTACCATCCGACTTCTTAAGCAACTCAACTTCTTCTGTTATTATAACATCCATACAAATCGGTTTCCTGACCATACTGACCAGCTCCCGTTTCATCAACTGCAAAATTGCATTCAATATGGCGGCGGAGAAGTGACATAGTGCTGATATATGTTCGTGCTTCCGACAACCTAAATCTAGGTCACATATATATAATTAAAGTCAACAAGATTTCTTTGATCATCATTTAAAATTCTTTTGTTGTTTATTTTATAAATGTTGATATTTGACTACGGTAAATATAAATAGTCAATAAATTTGTTTCGTGTTTTTGGGACTATTTTTTATAGTAAAATTTGACGTCATGGGGCCTTGTGCATTTCAAATCTACTCAATTAGACAGTATTTCGATTTATTTTAAGATGGTTATTTCAAGTAAAAATGGAAATATAAGGAATCACTGTCTAGTTTTAAGGGTATGCCAGGGACATCAACAATAGTAGGAAACATGGGATAATTTTAGCATAACGGGCTTCGCCCGTTATGCAAATTATCCCATGTTTCCCACTATTGTTGATGCCCTGGCATACCCTCAAAACTAGACAGTGATTCCTTAAAAGATACTGAGAAAAAAAACATGAGAGTCAAACACCTGTATCTCTTGATATGCTATGCAGATAACATTACAGTCAAACACCTGTATCCTAGTCTATTGTTATGCTATACAGATAACAATACAGTCAAACACTTGTATCCTAGTCTCTTGATATGCTATACAGATAACATTACAGTCAAACACCTGTATCCTAGTCTATTGTTATGCTATACAGATAACATTACAGTCAAACATCTGTATCCTTGTCTATTGTTATGCTATACAGATAACATTACAGTCAAACACCTGTATTCTAGTCTCCTGATATGCTATACAGATAACATTACAGTCAAACACTTGTATCCTAGTCTCTTGATATGCTATGCAGATAACATTACAGTCAAACACCTGTATCCTAGTCTCTTGATATGCTATACAGATAACATTACAGTCAAACATCTGTATCCTTGTCTATTGTTATGCTATACAGATAACATTACAATCAAACACTTGTATCCCTGTCTCTTGATATGCTATACAGATAACATTACAATCAAACATCTGTATCCTTGTTTCCTGATATGCTATACCGATAACATTACAGTCAAACATCTGTATCCTTGTCTCTTGATATGCTATACAGATAACATTACAGTCAAACACCTGTATCCTTGTCTATTGTTATGCTATACAGATAACATTACAATCAAACACCTGTATCCTAGTCTATTGTTATGCTATACAGATAACATTACAGTCAAACACCTGTATCATTGTCTCTTGATATGCTTTACAGATAACATTACAGTCAAACACTTGTATCCTAGTCTATTGTTATGCTATACAGATAACATTACAATCAAACACCTGTATCCTAGTCTCTTGATATGCTATACAGATAACATTACAGTCAAACACCTGTATCCTAGTCTCTTGATATGCTCTTCAGATAACATTACAGTCAAACACTTGTATCCTAGTCTCTTGATATGCTATACAGATAACATTACAGTCAAACACTTGTATCCTAGTCTATTGTTATGCTACACAGATAACATTACAGTCAAACACCTGTATCCTTGTCTCTTGATATGCTATACAGATAACATTACAGGCAAACACCTGTATCCTTGTCTATTGTTATGCTATACAGATAACATTACAATCAAACACCTGTATCCTAGTCTCTTGTTATGCTATACAGATAACATTACAGTCAAACACTTGTATCCTAGTCTATTGTTATGCTACACAGATAACATTACAGTAGTCAAACACCTGTATCCTAGTCTCTTGATATGCTATACAGATAACATAACAATCAAACATCTGTATCCTTGTCTCTTGTTATGCTATACAGATAACATTACAGTCAAACACCTGTATCCTAGTCTCTTGATATGCTATACAGAAAACATAATCAAACACCTGTATCCTAGTCTCTTGATATGCTATACAGATAACATTACAGTAGTCAAACACCTGTATCCTAGTCTCTTGATATTCTATACAGATAACATAACAATCAAACACTTGTATCCTAATCTCTTGATATACTATACAGATAACATTACAGTCAAACACCTGTATCCTTGTCTATTGTTATGCTATACAGATAACATTACAGTCAAACATCTGTATCCTTGTCTATTGATATGCTATACAGATAACATTACAGTCAAACACCTGTATCCTAGTCTCTTGATATGCTATACAGATAACATTACAGTCAAACACCTGTATCCTAGTCTCTTGATATGCTATACAGATAACATTACAGTCAAACATCTGTATCCTTGTCTATTGTTATGCTATACAGATAACATTACAGTCAAACACTTGTATCCTAGTCTCTTGATATGCTATACAGATAACATAACAATCAAACATCTGTATCCTTGTCTCTTGATATGCTATACAGATAACATTACAGTCACACATCTGTATCCTTGTCTGTTGTTATGCTATACAGATAACATTACAGTCAAACACTTGTATCCTAGTCTCTTGATATGCTATACAGATAACATTACAGTCAAACACCTGTATCCTTGTCTATTGTTATGCTATACAGATAACATTACAGTCAAACACCTGTATCCTAGTCTCTTGATATGCTATACAGATAACATTACAATCAAACACTTGTATCCTTGTCTCTTGATATGCTATACAGATAACATTACAGTCAAACATCTGTATCCTTGTCTATTGTTATGCTATACAGATAACATTACAGTCAAACACCTGTATCCTTGTCTCTTGATATGCTATACAGATAACATTACAATCAAACACTTGTATCCTTGTCTCTTGATATGCTATACAGATAACATTACAGTCAAACATCTCTATCCTTGTCTATTGTTATGCTATACAGATAACATTACAGTCAAACACCTGTATCCTTGTCTATTGTTATGCTATACAGATAACATTACAGTCAAACACCTGTATCCTTGTCTATTGTTATGCTATACAGATAACATTACAGTCAAACATCTGTATCCTTGTCTATTGTTATGCTATACAGATAACATAACAATCATACACCTGTATCCTAGTCTCTTGATATGCTATACAGATAACATTACAGTCAAACACCTGTATCCTAGTCTCTTGATATGCTATACAGATAACATTACAGTCAAACACTTGTATCCTAGTCTCTTGATATGCTATACAGATAACATCACAGTCAAACACCTGTATCCTAGTCTATTATTATGCTATACAGATAACATTACAGTAGTCAATAACAATATACCTGCAAGTTTATTCATTGTTATCATTAAGGTCAACAGTATTGATCTTATTTTATTTTGCACTCATATTGTTCACAATAAATAGCTTTTTCTCCTTCTCATTACTCAAGATTTTATTGGATATAGTCTTCTATCAGTATCTGAAATAGAAGAATTTAACAAAATGGAGGCAACAACAATTTCAGCCTCTACAAACAGGATGTCTTCGAAATATTGAACTCCGATATTCATGTTCTGCCCCATCCTGCAAAAGACAACCAAGTCTATATTACTTAATTTTTAAAAAGATTGGAATTCTTTCAATTCATACAAGTAGAAAAAAAAACTTACTCATCTTCTAATTTTGCTCTCAATGCATCATTTTGACAATTCTTTACTGTCAAAAAACATCCAGGAGCATATCCAATTCTCCTATATAATGAAAATAACAAAACAGAGAAATGAAAGTCTCTGAATTATGCTACTGTTATCATTATCCATTAACATGAATTTTCAATTTCATGATTAACTGTAAAACTATATTACCTTGCTATTTATGTATAATAAGAATATAAAGTTCCTTTATGTATTTAGATTCAATTTGTAGTGCAAAGATAACTTGCCATATTCAGATATTAACAATGACTTCTATTACTTCTAATCATAGATGGTATGTACACACATGTAAATAAACAAGCAGACAAGAGGCAATGCAAACCTTGCTTAAATAAAATAACTTCAGAATTATCCACAACTACTTCAGGAGCATTAAGAAAAACACTTTAATTTTAATCTTACAGCTTTGATTTTGGCTTAAAAACACCAAACTCCTCCAAAACGAGGGCTTTTAGCTCTTTCATGCCCTAAAAGGAAAGAAACTTAGTTCATTATGTAGAATTTTAAAACATATGATTTTTTCACTTATTTTTTAATCTATTTTAAACCAATGTAATTTGCCTTATTCCCAAATATTTTCAATCTTTCTTCTATTCCAGTTGTGCTCATTCTCATTTCTAAATTGTGGTTTAAGCTGTCATCTTGAATCCACCGAAGGTGTCTCCAGTGTGGCTCATAGTATCTGTGAAAATAGCATGCATTTGCTTGAACAAAAATATTATACTCCATACATGATGTGTCAAATATAAATTGTAACACAGTGAGAAAAGCAACATTCATCAATTCACCATCAATCTATAAGATATAATTCATAATTACTTAAATTCATGACTATCAACTTACTCTGTACTCCTGTCACTGATGTTTATGATTCTGTAAAGGCTTTCTTTAGCATCTTCAAACTAAAAATTTATTTATTTTTCATTTTTAAGTATGAAAATTATATTCAATAAATATGACCAAGATATAATGATGCAAAAATTACAAAGAAGTGTTGACATAAGAAAACATATTTATAATATGTTCAATTTAGATACAATTTTTTCAGAAATTTGTGTTATGTTCTATCTTCAACCAACATTTACAGATTTTAATTTTTTAAGGTGATGATTGTTTTCTCATATTTTACATGATATTCAAATAGCATTCTCTAATGAAAAACTTCTTACTAAAGTGGAGAGCTTTTGGTTATCAACATAAGTATCCCCTTTCATGATATTCCATGATGTATCTGGTGCAATGTCACATAGTAACTTGACAATATTTTGACACTCCAAGGACTGGAAAATATGTAAATTATAATGGTGAACATTTCAAAGCACCCTAAAAAAACAGGCATTCCAACTGAGACATGATATGTTGCCTTTTTCCAGAAATGCAATTTGTAGCCCATTATAAATAAATATTCTGAATATCAGCACACACACATATTGTTTAATGACCTATCCTTTTCTGATAAATATTCTTGTTGAAAGGTAACAAATATTTAATGCATTATGATAATTTGATAAAAGCATAGAGTGACAATGACATAATTTTGTCTTTGACACTTCACAGAGACTTCTCTACCAGACTGTGACAAGCGTTGAACTAAGCATGAAGTTTTTTTATGTATGAAAAAAGACAAACATTAAACAATATGCCATCTCATCTAATTTCCCAAGATAATACTTGTCAATTAGGTATTAAAAAGAAATAAAAATTAAAACTCAGTAATACTGGGATAAACACACCTTTGCTTCTGTGCTTTTGCAAACCCAGTTTATCTCCTCCTCAGATGTTTCAGCATCGTCACTTTTAGTACTTTATGCTCTAAAGTAGATAAATGTAAAATTATTTACATTAAATAATATTAATGAAAATTAAATTTACAACAATGATTGCCAAATCAATTGTTAAGTCATTACCTGTTTGTATTTCGTGCAGCGAATTTTACGCATGGGCTTCCTTGAAGAAGAGCACAAACTTGATTTTTTGGGGCCCTCCCTACAAATCATTAAAAGAATCTTTCAAACATATCAAATTTGATGCATAACACTACAAAATTCTTGAAGTCATCACAATTCATCTCTTCCAATATATTTAATGTTGTTGCAACTATAAAAAAATACACTTATTTATGTATTATACGTACTCTCTAAGTTACCAAAATGCTCTCTCTGTACTTACAAATTGTTATCCTTGACAGATTCTTTTGAATTTGTGTGACCATATCTGAAATATAGCAGTAGATAAAGTTTTATAACTGCTATATTACTAATTTAAAAAATTCAATAAATGAATATAAAAAGTCATATATGTGAGAATTTTACAAAGTAGGAAAGTAGTCTCTCATTTAACAATTAACTAAGAAGTTGATTTAATTCATAAACTAAGAAAACTTTTACATACAGTTTATAATATCTACAATATGTATATTAGATACTTTCTCATTATGAACAAAAAATATAAAGAGCTACTGTACTTGTAAAATACTTCTTCAATGGCCCATATCTCTCTCTCACAATAATCTGTCATAAAACATTTTGGATTCCAATTCCAGTTTTTTGGCTTTTCCGGATCTTCATCCATCCAGCGTTTTATGGTAGTTAGCCCTTTCTTAATTGCATTCTTTGTCTCATGCTGAACCACAAACTCTGCAACCACACTGAATCCCATATTAGTCTTCACAGCAAGGAAGAATAATGGAAGGGCATATTTTGTGGTTCGATAAGTAGCATCCAAGAGACAGAGGGCATTACCATACCTTTAATCGAGATTTGTTAATGACAAATCAGTTTTAAAGCTTTTCTGGGACAATTAAAAGAAACAACAAAAATGAAATTATACAAACAAACTGAAGGTTACTTCATCAAATGATTAAGATGTACATGACTTACCTATACAAAAGATGTCTCTGAAATCGTGTCTGATGACAGAAGAAGAAGTCTGTGGTTTCTGCTTCCATCTGAGGACACACCTCATCATCATCATCCTGTTCAAGGCAGTCGACTCCTGGAAGATCTTCATTGGTTGGTGGTGATGGAAGAGAGGATGCTGGCAGAAAACAAAAATTATCACTTGGATATGTTCTTTCCCATTCAGAGAGTTACTGCTGGAGATTCTCTTGATCTATTTTTGAATATCTGAAATACATAATGCAAAAAAATAAAATATACACAATACACAATGTCATACTACTGGTACTTTGTAGTATATCAACAAATTTTCAGGACAAGTTCCTTGTTTTGTGATGCAGTTATTTGGTGCTTAAATTATAAGAAAACCTTATTTTCTCAAAGATTTGGTTATTGTTGCAAATAATATCTATATTAAAAATAAGTATGCCAAATAATGAAAATTTTACAATTACCGATAGGCAGTTTCAAATTAATGCATAAATAAAAGATCGCTTCTTAAGGAAAGATAATTTACTATTCCCTTTATTGGGGAGAAAGGAAAACACTGCCTTCTATCATTTCAGTCATTAATTTTATGAATAGGATTTTATTTTTAAAAAAAGTACACATAACATGCATAACTATAATGCAAAATAATTACCTAATACGTAGCATAGCTCTGTATACGTGCATTCTGATGGTGGTGTCCGTTGGATAGTATGCTGCATCTGAGGATGGAGGTATTTTTCTGTCTCTAAAGAGAACTGACTCCACATAAATCCGTATGTGCCTTCTCATTTCTGAAACACTGGAAACGCCTTGACTGATCATATCACCAATCTTTTCTCTGACTTCTTTTGAAAGAGGATTCAGCAAACCTGTGAGCTGAAAGAAAATACATACAACAAAAAGTTTTATTGTGAGTTGAAAATATTCAATTTTCATGAACAAAGTGTGTTGCATACTAGTATATATCTGATATTCATAAAAAACTGAAAGTTGAGTGATGATTATAATACATTCCAAGTAATTTACCTCTCCAGTAAGATGTTTTGATTCATGATCCTTCTCCTTTGGTAGTAGAATATAAATACGCCTCTCTTTCTTAACTTTTGATGAATTGTCTAAAAGATCATCCCTAAGATTTTCACTTGCCTTCCTCTTGATCTTTTCTGTGTTTTTCGTCACCTTTAAAATTAAATTCAATTAATCATATCTGTAATCAACACAGTAAAATTGGAAATAAACATCAAATTCACATATATAACGAATAATTTTACCTTATAGTCAGGAAAGAACACAACATCTTTCATGATTTTTCTTTGCATTGCAATTCTTTTTCTTTGAAGCTTGAAGTAGCTTTTTAGTTTTTTGGGGCACAGGATGATCACCCTTAAACAAACATTAGAAGAAACTTTACTTAATCGAAACAAATACCAACTTAAATTAGTTGTCTAAATATCTGCATACAGAGATCTACCAGACCGCCCTGGTCTTAGATAGCCATATAAGTGTATTATAGAGTCCAGATGTACTATATGTAGGACATGTAGTACTGATGGTCACCTATATATGACCTTGTAGCAAGAGATCTGCCAGACTGACCTTCTCATCTACCAGACCGCCCTGGTCCTTGTGTGCCATATAAGTGTATTATAGAGTCCACATGTACTATATGTAGGACATGTAGTACTGTAGGTCACCTATATATGACCTTGTAGCAAGAGATCTGCCAGACTGACCTTCTCATCTACCAGACCGCCCTGGTCTTAGATAGCCATATAAGTGAATTATAGAGTCCAGATGTACTATATGTAGGACATGTAGTACTGTAGGTCACCTATATATGACCTTGTAGCAAGAGATCTGCCAGACTGACCTTCTCATCTACCAGACCGCCCTGGTCCTTGTGTACCATATAAGTGTATTACAGAGTCCAGATGTACTATATGTAGGACATGTAGTACTGATGGTCACCTATATATGACCTTGTAGCAAGAGATCTGCCAGACTGACCTTCTCATCTACCAGACCGCCCTGGTCCTTGTATGCTTTATAAGTGTATTATAGAGTCCAGATATACTATATGTAGGACATGTAGTACTGTTGGTCACCTATATATGACCTTGTAGCAAGAGATCTGCCAGACTGACCTTCTCATCTACCCGACCGCCCTGGTCCTTGTATGCCATATAAGTGTATTATAGAGTCCAGATATACTATATGTAGGACATGTAGTACTGTTGGTCACCTATATATGACCTTGTAGCAAGAGATCTGCCAGACTGACCTTCTCATCTACCAGACCGCCCTGGTCTTAGATAGCCATTTAAGTGAATTATAGAGTCCAGATGTACTATATGTAGGACATGTAGTACTGTTGGTCACCTATATATGACCTTGTAGCAAGAGATCTGCCAGACTGACCTTCTCATCTACCAGACCGCTCTGGTCTTAGATAGCCATTTAAGTGAAATTTAGAGTCCAGATGTACTATATGTAGGACATGTAGTACTGTAGGTCACCTATATATGACCTTGTAGCAAGAGATCTGCCAGACTGACCTTCTCATCTACCAGACCGCCCTGGTCTTAGATAGCCATTTAAGTGAATTATAGAGTCCAGATGTACTATATGTAGGACATGTAGTACTGTTGGTCACCTATATATGACCTTGTAGCAAGAGATCTGCCAGACTGACCTTCTCATCTACCAGACCGCCCTGGTCCTTGTATGCCATATAATTGTATTATAGAGTCCAGATATACTATATGTAGGACATGTAGTACTGTTGGTCACCTATATATGACCTTGTAGCAAGAGATCTGCCAGACTGACCTTCTCATCTACCAGACCGCCCTGGTCCTTGTATGCCATATAAGTGTATTATAGAGTCCAGATATACTATGTATATGTAGGACATGTAGTACTGTTGGTCACCTATATATGACCTTGTAGCAAGAGATCTGCCAGACTGACCTTCTCATCTACCAGACCGCCCTGGTCTAAGATAGCCATATAAGTGAATTATAGAGTCCAGATGTACTATATGTAGGACATGTAGTACTGTAGGTCACCTATATATGACCTTGTAGCAAGAGATCTGCCAGACTGACCTTCTCATCTACCAGACCGCCCTGGTCCTTGTGTACCATATAAGTGTATTACAGAGTCCAGATGTACTATATGTAGGACATGTAGTACTGTAGGTCACCTATATATGACCTTGTAGCAAGAGATCTGCCAGACTGACCTTCTCATCTACCAGACCGCCCTGGTCCTTGTATGCCATATAAGTGTATTACAGAGTTCAGATATACTATATGTAGGACATGTAGTGCTGTTGGTTACCTATATATGACCTTGTAGCAAGAGATCTGCCAGACTGACCTTCTCATCTACCAGACCGCCCTGGTCTTAGATAGCCATTTAAGTGAATTATAGAGTCCAGATGTACTATATGTAGGACATGTAGTACTGTTGGTCACCTATATATGAAATTAAGTTCCAGAAAAAATGTACTTTGTGAAAACTAGTATAATTTCTCATTGGCAATATTTGAGGTACACTTACTTGCTACAGAAGTAATTTGCTGATGGATGTAACATTTACAAATTCCAATTTACCTTTAGAAGACCTCTGCTTAATTTACTTTTTTTTGTGCTTATCCTTGCCAAACAAGCAATGTCGCTCATATCTGGCAAGGATAACAAATGGTGTTCCATCATATGGTATTACACCAGGATTTCCCCACGTCTTTGAATCTGACACGAGACTTCTCTGTTATACCTGTCATAAATATTTTTCATAAAATACTGTAAAATAAATAAAAGAAATTGGGATCCAAATAATGAATTAAAAAGGTTGTTGTCTGAAAAGTTAAGAAAACATAAAAAATTTCTTGTATTTTCCCCTCATAAAAGTCCTATGAATTCATGAATGTCGAAGGTATAAAAAATTATTAAAAAGGAATGATGTTATACATAGTTTTTAGTTGGTTAAGATGCAACTTCATTTTTTTTTCCAAAAATCTTTCTGGAACAATTCTACAAATATTTGCCATAAACTGCATGTAAGGGAGCAGGCGAGGATACAGAATTTTTTTTCCAGAAGGGGGTCCACTCCAGTTCAAAAAAAATCCAAATCCAGAAATTTATTGACAAGCAAAAAAAACACCTAAACTCGCCCAAACTACCAGGAGGTCTGCGTTTTCCGAGGGGGACCAAGGTAACTTTTTTCTTGCTTTAGTATATAAATTTACAAACCTTGCAAATACCAGGGGGGAGGGGCTGACTGCACAGATCCATGCATGGGGAGGACACTTCTTGGGGACACATATTAAAGGGATCATTTTAACTAAAATCTTAATTTACATGTACACTGCTTATATACAACTGTATATATATATATATATATATATATATATATATATATATATATATATATATATATATATATATATATATATATATATATATATATTGTTTGTTATATTCCATGAGCCAAACCCTGTGTCCTGTGCGATCATAGGGACAATTAACCTATATAAATTACATCTTTACAAAATCTCAATTAATATCTTACTAATGTTTTGTTAAGTTGGTGTCATAGCTTTTATTTATTTATGTATCTGATATTAAGCATAATTAACTTACGTATCTCGCCTGTTCCAAATTGTGCCTCCCTCTTTCCGGAAACGAATGTCAGAGATGTTTCCACTTGAAAGACTCTCCGCACATTTTCGGCCTCTTCCAGGGTATTGACCCAGCCACAGAGACCATCTTCGGAAACGGTATTCCAAAGAATATGCCAACTAGGCACTTCTGTCATCGTTATTTATATATACATGATATATTGTATCAACTCTTTCCAAAATTTATCGCGGCTTTTTGATAAAAGTTAAAACGAAAGTAGCGTGTATCAACATCCGGTTTAAATGAATATTCATGACCTCTGACGCGGTCGGGCTATCAGATTCCATTGAACGCCTTCCGTCTTTACCGTACGCAGGAAAATCGGATATCAGACAGGCAGGCCAGTCTAAACAAGTTTCAGCAGTGAGTTATCGTTCATAACACCGACCCTTAGCGGCAGTTGAAAGGCCAATCCCATTTCAGTGACTCTGCATTAAGTAAGCGTGAGTGTACAATTACCAACCAGGGCCCTATATACCCTCTACAATTTACATGTACAATAGTTTATAGAAACGCTCGTGGATAAGGATATTCTAAAAGGTATTCTTTGTTATCTGTTTGTCATGAAATAATCGTAACCATTATCCACATCTTTTAAGTTGTCTTGTTTGCACATATATATTTGAACCCGCTCTTTTTTCAAGATGGCGTCAAAAAGCCACATCGTTTGTTTTCAATTTATTAACACCGTTACACGAGAAGAATGCTTGTGCCTATTTTGTTGTGTTATTGTATAAAACACGTAATATGTAAATAAATTCATTGTTAATAACATGGAAAATCTTATCTTCTCGGATTTTTATTTGCATTGCTTTATGCGCTCATAAATAGGTCACTGTTTT
>NW_026933921.1:0-5854 GCF_032062105.1 Saccostrea cuccullata
TCCTGGCCCAGTGGTAATTGAGAAGGTTTTTTAAATATATTTCCTATATTTCCTATGTAAAACTTGGGTCATCCATTTTGGCCCCACCCTTGCCCCGGGGTCATGATTTGAACAAATTTAATTACACTACCTAGGATGATTTCACATGAGTTTCATTTTTCCCTGTCCTATGGTTCTTAAGAAGAAGTTTTTTTAAAGATTTATCTTATATATTCCTATGTAAAACTGGGTCCCTTTTCCCCATCCTTTCCCCTGGGGGTCATGATTTGAATAAACTTGAATCTACACTACCTGAGGATGATTCCACATGAGTTTCATCTTTCCTGGCCCAGTGGTTCTTGAGAAGAAGTTTTTTAAAGATTTTTCATATATATAACAATGAAAAACTTGGGTCGGCCATTTTGGCCCCACCCTTGCCCCGGGGGTATTTTTGAACAAACTTGAATCTACACTACCTGAGGATGATTCCACATGATTTCATCTTTCCTCCCCGGGGTTTTTTGAGAAGAAGATTTTTAAAGATTTTTCCTATATATTCCTATGTAAAACTTGGGTCAGCCTTTTTGGCCCCCCCCTTCCCCTGGGGTCATATTTGTACAAACTTGAATCTACACTACCTGAGGATGCTTCCACATGAGTTTCATCTTTTCTAGCCCAGTGGTTCTGGAGAAAAGTTTTTTAAAGATTTTTCTTATATATTCCTATGTAAAATTTGGGGTCGGCCATTTTGGCCCCACCCCCCCCCCGGGGGTCATGATTTGAACAAATTTAATCTACACTACCTGAGGATATTCCACAGGTTTCTTTTTTTCCTGGCCCATTTTTGGAGAAGAAGTTTTTTAAAGATTTTTCCTATATATTCCTATGTAAATTTTGGGGTGGGCCCATTTTGGCCCCCCCTTCCCCGGGGGTCATGATTTGATAAACTTGAATCTACACTACATGATGATGCTTCCACATGAGTTTCATCTTTCCTGGCCCAGCGGTTCTGGAGAAGAAGATTTTTTAAAAATGCCATTAATTTTTAACAAATTCATGATTATCCCCCCTTGGAAAAGGGTGTGGCCCTTCATTTTAACAAATTTAAAACCCCCTTTCCCCCAAGGATACTTTGTGCCAAGTTTTTTAAAATTTGGGCCCAGTGGTTCTTGGAAAAAGATGAAAATGTAAAAATTTACAACAACGACAACGACTACGACGACGACAACAACACAAAAAGGAAAATTTTGATCAGAAAAGCTCATTTGAGCCTTGGCTCAGGTGAGCTAAAAAGCGTAAACTAACCCAAACCAGATTATACTCGATAAATGGCCCAAAAAATTAAAGTCATTCCTGATAATTTAATTTTAAAATAATTAAATAAATTTTGATGTAAAATTGTGTTGTTTTTTATAAGTTTAAATTTACCGCGCAATAATACAACCTTAGTAACTGAAGTGATTTGAAGCGAGGGGAGGTAATGACTATACATAATCTAGCAGCCATGATGTTTGTTTACATGAGGTAAGAACGAGTAATTGATTAAAGTTGAAGGTACATTTATTAAATCTGGAATTTTATGGATTCCGAGGACTGGAAATGAGGGGATTGCATGGATATGATGTTTAAACTGGTCGTCAAGGGGGTGTTCCCATCCAAACCAGATTATACAAAATGTTATGCTTTCCCTTTTTTTGGAAATAACCAATGAGATGCGAGAATACAAATAAAATTAAATTATATAGAATTACCGGTATGTATTTTAGTGTAGTCTACACATGTACTTATATACCAAGTTATATTTAAATAAGACCAAAAATGTAGGAGGAGTAGCATTTTGAAAAATTGTTTACAGAAAAAAACAGCTAGACATACCGACAAACAAAGAAGACACATTACTCCCCCATGAGCGTTTCTGGTCCAAAAAGCACTAAATGTTTAGGATATTTTCTTGATACATGTTTACTTGTAAAAAAAGCAATGAAAAATTGTGTTACAATATACTGTATATACATTTACATGTATAAAAGAAAATTCTCTTTATGTTCTGTTTATAATTTTAAAAAACTTTCTTTTTTCAACTGTACCATGGTGTATTAGACAGTCTTTAATTAATTTGTAGCAGGGTCAGAAATTCATACATTGTAGTTTTTTTCATGCAATTGTGAATTGATAATGGTACTTGGAGGAAGAAAAGGACAGCAAACTACTGGTATGTAGTACACATATCTCATGCCTAGCAAGCAAAAACCCCCAGCTTAAAAAATCTTATGTCTCTATAATACTTAAAATGCTTTAACAATCATACAACAGTACAAGGGGCCCAAGGGCCTTAAATCGCTCTTCTGATAAATTGTATAACCTATCACTTGTATTTGAAGCCTTAACCCTAAGTATCCTAAGACCAAAGTTGCATCACCTCACAAAGTTTGATGATTCTTAGCCAATTAAGACTTCTTCTTGGTTACATTTTTGGAAAACCCAAAATGCATCAACTGACACAGTATGATTATTCTAAGCCAATAAATACCTAAGATACTTAAATATAGCCATAAAATGTGAAAGTAGGTCACTGTGACCTTTTTTGGTGACATTTTTAAAACCCAAGATGCATCAACTGACAAAGTTTGATAATTAAGCCATAATCCAGATTTAAATATAGCCATAAAATTGAAAGTAGGTCACCATGACCAAATTTTAGTGACATTTTTCAAGTAAAAGAGTTTGCTGACTAAGTATGATAATTCTTAGCCAATAAATCCTAGATATTCAAAAGTAGGTCATCGTGACCTACTTTTTGGTAATTTTCTCGAAAAAAAGATCATCAACTGACTAAGTTTGATGATTCAAAGCCAAAAAATACCTAAGATACTTAAATATAGCCATAAAATGTCGAAATAGGTCACCGTGACCTAATTTTTGGTCTTTACTCTCCGAATACCCAAGATGCATCAACTACAAAGTTTGATGATTCTAAGCCAAAAAATACCTTAGATCTTAAATATCCAAAAAATTCGAAAATAGGTCACCGTGACCAAATTTTTTTTATTCCCAAAAAAACCCAAATGATAACTACAAAGTTTGATGATTCTAAGCCAATAAGTACCAGATATTTAAATATAGCCATAAAATGTCGAAAGTAGGTACGTGATAATTTTTGGTCGTCACTCTCCGAAAACTCAAGATGCATCAACTGACAAAGTTTGATGATTCTAAGCCAATAAGTACCGGAGATACTTAAATATAGCCATAAAATGTCGAAAGTGGTCACCGTGACCTAATTTTTGGTCGTCACTTTCCGAAAACCCAAGATGCATCAACTCAAAGTTTGATGATTCAAAGCCAATAAATACCTTAGATACTTAAATATAGCCATAAAATGTCGAAAGTAGGTCACCGTGACCTAATTTTTGGTTGTCACTCTCCGAAAACCAAAGATGCATCAACTGACAAAGTTTGATGATTCTAAGCCAATAAGTACTGGATATACTTAAATTAGCCATAAAATGTCAAAGTAGGTCACTGTGACCTAATTTTTGGCGTCACTCTCCAAAAAAGATGCATCAACTCACAAAGTTTGATCATTCTAAGCCAATAAATACCTAAGATACTTAAATATAGCCATAAAATGTCAAAAGTAGGTCACTGTGACCTACATTTTGGTCACTTTTTTGGGATCCCAAGATGCATCTCCTGACCAAGTTTGATGATTTTAGGTCTAAAGGTAATCAAAATATGCCTTTTAAACAATTTGAAAACATATGCCTGAAAAATTCTAAAAGAGGTCACAGTGACCTACTTTTTCTTAAATATTTTTAAGGTCCCAAGATGCAGCAACTTACAAGATTTGATGATTCAAAAGTGCCTGAAATAATGGGATTAAATGTTTTAAAAAGGTGAAGTCATAAAGTTCAAAAAGTAGGTCACGGTGACCTACTTTTAAGTTGACTTTTCAAGGACCCAAGATGCATCAACTGACAAAGTTTCATGATATGGCCTTAAAGTGCCCAAAAATATGCCTTCAAATCAATTTAAAACAAATGCCCGAAAAATTTAAAAAAAAGTAGGTCACCTGCCCTACTTTTGATTTAACATATGTGAAGTCCTAGTCATCAACTTATAAGATTTGATGATCCTAGTCCTTATAGTAAGCAAAATATAAACATTTTTATAAATTGTAAATTTAGGTCAACTTTAAAGTGACCTTGGACCACGCCCTTTCCCCCAGGGTCATGCCTTGAACAATTTTTAATCTTCAACATATCCTGATCCTTGTATGTAAGTTTGGTGAAAATTGTGGCGGTTCTGGGGAAAAAGATTTTTTTGCAACTAGTACTTTTGGTTTTGTTTTTGTTTTCCCCCTTTTTTTAGGGTCCCAACCCTTATTTTAGTATAAATGGTAGCCCTTGGGCCAAGGATACCCGTGGAATTTTTGATTGGCCAAAGGGTTCTTGAGTTATGGCCCATATTTAAAAAGTTAACGCACACCGCACACCGCACAAATGGCCATAGCATTAGCTCTTTGAGCCTTTGGCTCAGAAGAGCTAATAAAGGTACTAGCCTGCAATCCTAATAAGTAATACTGTAAAAGAATTTTATTTGGCATGTATGAATAAAGGCGGGTTTTAATTTTAATGTTAGCAAAAATTTGTTTTTACTTTTTGAATGTGCTTTATATGAAAATATCTACACCGGGTACATTTTTAATGATGTACTTGATTAAAGGAAGTGCTTTAGTGAAAGGTGGTCAAAAGAATACACAGCAAAATGTAAAACTTTAAATATACATGTTGCATAAAAAATACGCTAAAGAAATGTTTCATTTACATTAAGAAAATCATTATAATGTTAAAGAAAAAGCTACCTGATACTGTATAGCGGGTTTTCTTGACGGGTGTAAAATTTAGGTTTTGCCTGCTCAAAGGTATGCCAATAATTTTGGCGTAATTTATTTTGCGGACACAAAGTTTAGCTCTTTGAGATGAACACTAAGAATGTCGCTTTTTAGTGATTAAAAATTTTTGCTGCCTCCGATCAAAACGCCAAAATAAACTAAAATTAGCATCCCACTAAAATAACCCACTATATGGTACTTCTTTTCAACATATTGAATGGTATTCAAAGAAGAAATATATAAAAAAAAATTATTTTATGATTTTTTAGCTATTCATCACTCTGTTTTAATTGACCAGAATAAGTCAATTTGGGGGTACTACTTGTACTTTTAAATAGCAATCCATTTTCAGTTCATTTTATTAAATGCCTTTTTTGTGAGAATAAGACATCATATCTGATTCTGAGGGATTCCAAGGTAATAATGATTAGATAAAGTGTTTTAAAACCCACCAGGCCAAAATAAAATTATAGTTTGTTTGGAATTGCCTCCCACCTATTGAAATGCCCTCTCCTAAAAAATTTTATTGACCATAAATAGGAAGATTTTTTTTTTTTAAAATTTTTTCCCATTACATGTATCACATGCACGATACAAAAAAACTTAAATATAGTGTCAAACTATGTAAAATTAGATTTTTTTTTTTGTGGTAGGGACTTTTATTTACTGTTTACTGAGATTTTTATCAAAAATTTAAAATTTATCTTCAATTAAAAAAAAAAAAAAAAAAATTTCCCCCCCCTCCCCCTTTTTTTCTACCTATTCCCACTTTTTGAAAATCATGTGAAAAATGTTTTTTTTGGGGGGGTAATTTTTTGTAAACAAATAATTAATTATGTTCTTTAAATTTAGTTTAAATTGCTTTTTTTTTAAAGAAGATCTTTTTATTTATTCAAAAATTGAAATAAATCATTTTTTTATAGATGTATTCGTTATTTTCTGTCTAAAGATGTACAAAATACAGGTAAATCTAAACATCTA
>NW_026933922.1:0-5933 GCF_032062105.1 Saccostrea cuccullata
TATAGTGATTTTATGTTTGTATATTTTACATGAGCGTGTTTAAAAATGTACCATTTTGTACCAAATGTCTGATCTGGCCAATTTTCAAGTTATTTTTTAGCGAATAAACTCAATTTGGGAAAATTTTTCCCTTTTCTTTTTCAAAGGAACCCAAAAAATAAAAGAAATGTTAAAATTTCATGTGATAAAATTTTTTTTTTTCAATTATGCCCAGATTCCTGCCGAATGCCAATAAAACCCCCTCGTTCTTTGAAAATAAAATCTTTACAGTTAAATGTTGCATATTCATAAAAAGAAATACATCTACATTTTACCCTTAACTGTAGATGTTCTCAATCCAATTTTTTGTTACCTTAAATCCATTAATTGGGGGTTTTTGTAGTGGATTTCCTCCCACCTCCAGTTTGATGATTCTGGGGGATCAGCGTGTAAACACCAGAAAAGGAGGTCACGGGTCCATAAACTCTTTCTATGTCTAGTAGAACTTTGACTGTGTTCCCTCCCCCCTATGGATCCATGGCGGATCCAAAACCCCCCCATTTTACAATGTTTGAAGCACCACACTTTGAGCCATCAACAAAATTTATAGGTTTAGATGGGTATTTTTAGTGTTGAAAAGAATAAAACACATTTTAGGTGTAAACTCGATATTAATAAAGAAAAACCTTACGTATAAAAGTAATAATGGTTGAATAGCTGAATGTATTAACCCTTTTTTCCATACAACTTTTCCCTACGTGCTAAGTTGCTAGTGATATACTTAGTAATTAAGCATTAAATTGATTTTTTTAAAAAGCGGGAAATTTAAAAATCTTACTCCATAAATAACGGAATGTATGTGAACATTGTTAATCCACCAGTAGGTTGCTTCGTATGACGATAACCAAAAACAATAGGCTTTGTGACTTCCCCTCTTTGACGTATCACAATTGACCCAGAGAAAGGATCTCCTAAATTCCAATCACTTATTCATAGTCAGGGTTATCATTGGCAACACTCCCCCGTAACGTGTATCCATATTTCAACGATTGAATTGACCAGAGCAAATGGGGGACTTGTGAATATGCATTTCCAACTTCAGCTTTGGACCAAAAATATAATTATCTTGCTAATTCTTCTTCAAAGCAATTTGGAATTTACCAAGTGGAGGTAAATGCATAAAATTATGGTTTACATGAATCTTGAAAGTTGTATCAGTTTCATTTTTGGGTTTTCAAAGTGCAGTTTATAAACGTTTGATATGAGTATGAGACAAAAGTTTTTTTTAAAATAAAATGAATGTCGGAATTATTATCATTATACCTGTATTTTCAGTAAATGTGTTTTATTTCTTCAATAACAGACTGTGTAATTGTAATGTCTGAATGATACAAATAAAACATATTCAAACATTCAATTAAAATCTTTAATAATTCATGGAACAAAGTAGGATAAAGACACAACAAGCAAAGACACTTGTTTCCGTAATAAAATTTTAACCCTCGGTATAAAAACAAATATGTTATATTTTTACATTATGGGTTAAAAAATTAAAAGAATTTAAATTTTTCCTTTAATGAATTCTTTAAACCTGTATTGATTTTAAGTGAAAGCAATTTGTCATGATATCCACAAGTGTTTGATACACCACCCTTGTAAAGTTAGGGTTATATATGACATTTAACCACCCTTGTCCTTTATCAATGTAACAGATATATACTTACGATAGCAGTTATATTTGTTATAGTATCTGCTGTAGTCATACGGATACGAGTAACGCCCCACTTTACAAATACAAACGTTACTTATACAATGGCCATACCATCGAACTCATGACAATATCTTCCAGTGCAACGTACACGGAGGTCTGAAAATTAAATTAATTTGCAAAAAAATCCCTTTTGGTCCCAAAGTTGTTAGATAATGCGTGTAATGATGCATTTTTTAAGGAATCCTATTAATTAGTAGAGTATGCCAGGGCATCAAGGATATTTGAAAACGTGGGATAATTTGCATGTGGTATATTATGCATAAATTTCCCATTTTTCCCAACTTGGTTAAATTCCTGGCATGCTGTACTAACTAAAATATTCTTTTTATTTTTCCCTTTTTTAGCGAGATAAAAAAGACAGTCGCACAAGATTTTTTGCATATTAGGCCTCCTTAGCGTCAGACACAAGAAAGACACACAAAATTTTCATGCACATTAGGCCTCCTTAGCTCCTAAACTTACTTTTAAAGAGTTATCACAGCGAAAAAAAAGAAATGGAAATAAAACTACTCTTATCCCAAAACTGTTCTACATTTTTATAATCATTTACAACGTTAACGTTTTAGAGCTAGTTCATTCTCAATAAATCTTAAGAAACTTGCATTTTTGATGCATATTATCTGATGCAATCTTTTTTGATGTGAGACCGCCTTACTTCGAGGTGAGCTTCCTAATCTTTGACAACCTCTGTTTTTAATAGAAAGTAACGGGGGCAATTTCTTTTTGCACAGTGGGGTAAATCAAGCAAAACCCCAGAAAAGAAAAATTTTTCGGTTTGTGTATATTTGCCTTAAAAATGGACCTGAACAAAATTTAATTATTTCCGTCCAAAAAATTAAGTCAAACCCGCCTCCAAAGCAAGTCTGGTAGTGTAAATCCCAGATGTTTAACCGAGCAAGTTTGGTCTATATAGGTTTCTGTAGCTAGCCTAATAGTCTGAAGGCCTCTGGGAATTGATTAGGTCCAAAAAACCCAAACACGAAGTCAACTTGATCATAGTTGAGATATATAATATACAAACATTAAGTATATGGTAAACATTTTTAAAGTACATTTTAAAACCAGGACAATACTGTAATTAAAAAACTGCTCCTCTTTGTGGTCCCCCCCGCAAAAATTTTTTGTTAATTGCGTTCCTACATCACAAGATTTTGAACAACTTGACCATGATTCCACTGTCCTCTGATTTCAACTAAATAATTGAACAAGAATGTCATAAACAATACTTCATTTACAAACATCATCACTTTAGAATCCTTAAATTTAAAAAAAAAATTCAATCTCTACAACACCATTTAAAGAAAAAAAGACGCGCCTACCAAAAAAATCATATTGATTTCACCCAAATTTATATGGAGGTAGCATAGTCAGTGGTGGATTGTTGGCTGGTAAAATTCCCTTTCCATTACAAAACAAAACCCGAAAACATCGGAGTACATATCTGTTTTTAGGAAATTGATTATCTGTATATAATTCTCAGTGCTCCTGTAAACGGGGCTTATGGGTCACCTAGTATCATATAACAACTTTAAACAATTGAATTTATTGTAATCTAAACCAAATGCCATGAAATTCAGAATTTGAAAATGAAAACTGTCTCCATGGCTTCTGTTATTGCTGTAGTTGTCTCAACGGTATATTGGAGTCAACGGATCATGGCCAGTTTTTATCGGTATATCAATCCAAGACACCTGCAGTATCACCACTGGAAATATTCTCTTGATCTAATCACCACTTCAAAGTGTACATTATTTTTCGATCAAGGTAGACAGGGGAAGAGTTCATTTTCCTATTGATTTGATCTTATGGTTTGAACGACTTGAGAATTTTAAAATTTTAGTTTGCATCCTCGAAAGTTTCTAATTGAGCAAGTGCTATTTTAGTCTTCCCCGGTCATATTGATTTCACTAGACTTTATATGGAGCGTAGCATAGTCAGTGATGGATTTTGACTTATGGGTCACCTGAGGTTCATGTAACAACTTTAACAATAAATTTTGTTTGTATTCTAAACCAAATCCCAAAAATTCAAAATTTGAAAGAGTGCTATTGTTATCATAACTATATACTTATTTGCATATGTATTTGTATAAAAATGTATTTGTATTGCTTGTTTTTTACATAATACCCAGGGGAGACCAGAGGAACAAAGAAAAAATGCACCCACTATAAAATCAATAGTTTCCCAACCCACACGGACCACTGACCCTGGGGCAACATATTTCACAATCTTGGAAAAGCCTCCTTTTTCTTACTTTTTTAGGTCGTGTAATGCTGGTTTTAAAATCTTGTGATGCTGGAAGAGTGTTTCTAGGTCTTTTTCCATTAATAGTTGAGCTAGTGACAGATATATGTTTTCTAGAGGAAACTCTAACGAGCAAACTGCTTGTCGTCACACTTTTTTTCCCCTAGGCTTTTTATACTTTGCTGCTCTTCAGCTTTGCCATTCGAGCTTTGGAAATAGGGGCTGGGTTCTTTTATGTAAATTGTTCAGTTCCACGCACTTTGCAGAACTTTCCCTGGAAGTCCATGACATGCAAAACAGTTTTCATGGTTTTTTTTGCTGTAGTTGTCTAAATGCATATTGGAGTTACAGATCATGGGAGCTTCATATATCAAAACCCAAAAGCACCTGCAGTATCACCACTGAAAATATTCTCTTAATCTTATGACCACTTCAAAGTGAACATTAGTTTTCAACAAGGTAGACAATGGGAAGAGTTCCTTTTTTTATTGATTTGATTTATGGTTGCTGAAACTTGAGAGTCCTGTTAGAATTCTTAGTTTGCATCCTCGAAAGTTTCTAATTGAGCAAGTGATTATGTTTGTCCGTGCTCCGGTGACTATCTGCAGCGAACCTGCTGATTTTTGACACTATTATGAACGCCCCCGTTGTCATCCCCACCGAACTTGACAATAGTACACATACTAATGTAAAAAGTTCTTCCTCTGACCCTGACCTGTTTCAGCCTCCGCCGACACACTTTCTTCCAGTGGTATGCTGTTTCAGTAACTGCAAACGGTTCCTAATGCTGGGCACAGATTGCAACTTGAACAATTTGGATTGTCAGTTGGTTAAAAAGTTATTGGTTTTCTAGTCTTAACACTTTTGTTACACGATGCATGGTTGTTGGTGGGGTTTTTTTTTTTGTGAATCCTCTCCTATCATAATTTCACTTGTGCTTGCGACAGTTCAAACTGCTCTCCGATTTCTATAGCTTACTTGATCGGATTTCCTAACCTTATTCTAACAATCTTTCTTACACTTTCTTTAAACTTTACGCCACTAATGATCAAGTCAACCAAGACATCATCATTATCCGCGTAATCACAGTCCATAGCTATGATCTGAAGATCCTTCACAAAGTTTCGCCTCTTTTTTTTTTTCTTTTATGCAGCCTGAATCTTGCATCTTTATAGCATCGTATTTCTGTATGTAAAAACTAAAATGTCATAAGGTTCGCAACTGGCCTTAAATGTAAAGAAATATTATGGAACCCTCACTGCCTTATAGCAGAACACTACTATTGCATTGTTCAACCTTCGATTACTTATGAATCTTTTTGACATTAACCCACCCTACTATTGCATTGTGCCAACCTTCCCTTACATTATGTCAACTTTTATGACATTAACCCACACTACTTTTTCATTGTTAACCTTCCATTACATTATGTCAACTCTTTGTGACATTTAAACCCCCCCTACTATTGCATTGTGCCAACCTTCCATTACATTATGTCAACTCTTTATGACATTATCCCACACTATTCATCGTGTTAACTTTCCTTTTCATTATATCAACTCTTTATGACATTTACACATACTAAAATTTTTTTTCGTCAACATGCATTTCGTTATTTTACTTTTCATGACAATCTTAGTTTTTATTAACTGGTGTGAAAAGCCATGCCATACTGTGCGCACTCTTCTACATTATGTCGATTCACTATTACGTTATGCAACGCGGGTATCCTCGGCCTTTATATGAGCATAACATATTTTCCCTTGCAAGCACTAAAATGGCAAAAAATGTCGTGAAGAGATTCTCAGGGTTTCGGAATGACATCTTTAAATGAAAACTTTAAGCGACAAATGATTGACAATCTTGAAACATGCAAAGCCTTAACACTGCACTGTGAATTAAAGCCATGTGAAATTCAATGGTGTTTACTTTTAAACTG